>NW_022651780.1:0-3479 GCF_011064425.1 Rattus rattus
ACAATGCCAAGCAACCAGAGCTTCCAGGGACTAAGCCACTACCTAAAGACTATACATGGACTGACCCTGGACTCTGACCTCATAGGTAGCAATGAATATTCTAGTAAGATCACCAGTGGAATGGGAAGCCCTGGGTCCTGCTAAGACTGAACCCCCAGTGAACGTGATTGTTGGGGGGAGGGCGGCAATGGGGGGAGGATGGGGAGGGGAACACCCATAAAGAAGGGGAGGGGGAGGGATTAGGGGGATGTTTGCCCGGAAACTGGGAAAGGGAATAACACTCGAAATGTAAATAAGAAATACTCAAGTTAATAAAAAAAAAAAATGAGGTACAGACATATGTATGATCTATTGTTAGTTGCTACTTTTCCCGAGAAATGGGACTCACATGTGGTAGTTCAACAAAATATATTTGAAATTAAAGCAATATATACTCTAGTTCATCCTCTCCAGTGCTATCCATCTTTTCTTTACATTTATTTATTCCCTTTAAATTTTTAACTAACAATTGTATATTAGATGTGGCACAATGTGGTATTGTGATATAAATATCCAATGTGGTGTTATCAAATCAAGCTCATTGTCATATCAGTTATACGAGTAGCCATTTTTATTATTTCTTTTGTTTTTGAGTAATACAATTACATTATTTACCCCTTCCCTTTCCTCCCTTCAAGCTGTTTCATATATTCTTCCTTGCTCTCTTTGAAACCCATAACTTCTTTTTATTAATTGTTGTTGTTCCATATTTCCTTTAAATACATAAATACAACCTGCTTGATAAATATAAAAAAAAATGAGGTACAGAGTGAAACAGAGAATTCTCAACTAAGGAATACTGAATGGATGAGAAGTACCTAACGAAATGTTCAACATCCTTAGTCATCAGGGAAATGCAAATCAAAACAACCCTGAGAATCTACCTCAAACCAGTCAGAATGGCTTGGATTAAAAAAAATCAAGTGGCAGCAAATGCTGGCAAGGATGTGAAGAAAGAGGAACATTCCTCCATTGATGGTAGGATTCTAAGCTGGTAAAACCACTCTGGAAATCAGTCTGGAGGTTCCTCAGAAAATTGGACATAGTACTACCTGAGGACCCAGCTATACCACTCCACGGTATATGCCCAATAGATGCTCCAACATATAGCAAGGACACATATTCCATTATGTTCATAGCAACCCTATATATAACAGCCAGAAGCTAGAAACAACCCAGATGTCCCTCAACAGAGGAATGGATATAGAAAATGAGGTACATTTATGCAATGGAATACCACTCAGATATCAAAATCAGTGACTTCATGAAATTCACCTGCAAATAGATCAAACTAGAAAATATCCTGAATGAGGTAAGACAGTCACAAAAGAACACACATAGTATTTACTCACTGATCAGTTAATAATAGGGAAAAAAACCTTGTAATACCCATGTATTACAAGGGTACAACTTACAGACCATATGAAGGTCAAGAAAAATGAAGACCCAAGTGTGGATGCCTCAGTCCTACCTAGAAGGGGAAACAAAATAATCATAGGAAGTAAATGGTGGGTAAGACGGGGGGAAGATAGGAGGGGAGAGGAAAAAAGCAGTCAGGATCAGGTGTGGAAAGAGACAAGGAAGATGTACAGAGGGTCAGAAAAATGAACAAAGGTGTGTAGCAATAGGGATGGGGAATTGGGGTAGACAATAGAAAGTCCCAGATGCCAGGAGAGCAAGAGGCTCCCAGGACCCGACAGGGATGACATTAGCTGAAATACAAAGGGGAGAGAGAACCTGTAGAGACCATATCCAGAGGTTAGGCACAGCCCCAGGTTGAAGGAAGGAGCCACCCACCCACATACAAAATTTTATCCCAGAATTGCTCTTATCTAAAGGAAATATGGGGACAAAGAGTGGAGCAGAGACTGCAGGAAATGCCATCCAGAGACTGCCCCACCTAGAGATCCATCCCATATGCAGCCACCAAACCCAGACACTATTGCTGATGCCAAGAAGTGCTTGCTGACAGGAACCTGATATGGATGTCTCCTGAGAGACTCTGCCAGAGCCTTACCAATACAGATGTGGATGCTTGCATCCAGGCTTCAGATTGAGCAGGAGGACCACAATGGAGAAGTTAGGGGAAGGACTGAAGGAGCTGAAGGGGTTTGCAACCCCATAGGAAGACCAACAGTATCAACCAACCAAATCCCCCAGAGCTCCCAGGGACTAAACCATCAACCAAAGAATACACATAGAGGGACCCATGGCTCCAGCTGCTTATGTAGCAGAGGATGGCCTTGCCTGGCATCAAAGGGAGGGGAGACCCTTGGTCCTGTGAAGACTTGATGCCTCAGCATAGGGGAATACTAGGGCAGTGGGGCAGGAGTGGGCAGGTGGATGAGGGAGTACCCTCATGGAGGCAGGGGAGGGGTGAGTTGGGGGTTCTGGAGAGGAAACTGGGAAGGGGGATAACATTTGAAGTGTAAGTAAACAAAATAACCAATAAAAAAATGTCTACTCTCTGCAGCCTGTGTTTCCAGTCTCATGCTTGAAGTCAGGGAATAAATCTAATAGAGAATGGAAAGTTGAAGACCTAATTTTCCATGAAATGTTTTATAAAACCACTAGATCATTCTTCCATGATGAAATTGAATAGTGGCCAAAACACACATTGAAGTACCAACGAAGTCAGAAAACAGTGAGAGAGTTTGTGAATGTAAAGAAAAGCATTGCCCAGAAAAATAAGAAAGATGGGGCCGAAGACATGACTCAATGGTTAAGCCTACAGGCTGCTCTCCAGAAGATCTGAATTTTGTTCCCAGCACTGAGATCATTCGTCTCTCAGTCACCTGTAACTTCAGCTCCACAGGGATGCTTCTGCTAGCTTCTGCAGGTACCTACACATGTGTGGTATATATACACACACACACACACACACACACACACACACACACACACACACACACAAATAAAATAAATAAGGGCCAGATGTGGGGGACACACGCCTTAAATCCCAGTGCCTCGGCTGCTGCTGAGAAGGATGTGACCGAAGAGGAATTCCAGGGTGAATGGACCTCACCAGTGCCTGAGTTCACTGCTGCTCAGCCTGAGGTGGCAGACTGGTCTGAGGGTGTGCAGGTGCCCTCTGTGCCCATCCAGCAGTTTCCCATGGAAGACTGGAGTGTGCAGTCAGCCACTGAGGACTGGTCAGCAGCTCCCGCAGTGCAGGCCACTGAATGGGTTGGAGCCACCACTGAGTGGTCCTCAGCTGCTCTACAGACACCTAAGCGAAGGGAAAAAAGGTGGAAGTAAAAATAAAGTTCCTAAAAGCTGCAAAAAAATGCAAGTGGAAAACAAAGTTGAGGACAATTGTTTACCAACTTGCTGTTCTTCCCAAGCATGGAATCGGGAGAACATCGTAGTTGTTGTCGTTGTTGTCGTCGTTGTTATCATCATCAGTGTATGCTAACACACTGATGTGTACAGTCACATAG
>NW_022651781.1:0-3482 GCF_011064425.1 Rattus rattus
GGCCCTCTCCCACGGGAGCCCAGAGGCCTTATACAGTTTCCTCTTGGGCCAGGGATGTGGGCAGGTGTGGGCAGTGTTGGTGGTCTCTTCTGCTCTGCAGCCTCAGGAGTGCCCACCTGACCAGGCGGTAAGGTATCTCTCCCCTTTTTTTTATCTTTATTAACTTGAGTATTTCTTTTCTTTTCTTTTTTTAAATCTTTATTAACTTGAGTATTTCTTATTTACATTTCGATTGTTATTCCCCTTCCTGGTTTCCGGGCCAATCGCCCTAACCCCTCCCCATCCTCCCCCCATTACCACCCTCCCCCCAACAATCACGTTCACTAGGTGTTCAGTCTTGGCAGGACCAAGGGCTTCCTCTTCCACTGGTGCTCTTACTAGGATATTCATTGTTACCTATGAGGTTGGAGCCCAGGGTCAGTCCATGTATAGTCTTTGGGTAGTGGCTTAGTCCCTGGAAGCTCTGGTTGCTTGGCATTGTTGTTCATATGAGGTCTCGAGCCCCTTCAAGCTCTTTCAGTCCTTTCTCTGATTCCTTCAACGGGGGTCCTGTTCTCAGTTCAGTGGTTTGCTGCTGGCATTCGCCTCTGTATTTGCTGTATTCTGGCTGTGTCTCTCAGGAGAGATCTACATCCGGTTCCTGTCGGCCTGCACTTCTTTGCTTCATCCATCTTATCTAGTTTGGTGGCTGTATATGTATGAGTCACATGTGGGGCAGGCTCTGAATGGGTGTTCCTTCTGCCTCTGTTCTAAACTTTGCCTCCTTATTCCCTCCCAAGGGTATTCTTGTTCCCCTCGTAAAGAAGGAGTGAAGCAGTCGCATTTTGGTCATCCTTCTTGAGTTTCATGTGTTCTGTGCATCTAGGGTAATTCAAGCATTTGGGCTAATAGCCACTTATCAATGAGTGCATACCATGTGTGTTTTTCTGTGATTGGGTTACCTCATTCAGGATGATATTTTCCATTTCCATCGATTTGCCTATGAATATCTAAGAAGAAGCTGGAGAATATGGGTACTGTTAAATCAGTATAGCAATATAAGAGCTGGCTGAAGTTCTGCAACTTTCTACCATAATGTCCTGAGAGACTAACAGTTTGGTATATTGATTTTCTTTTCACAGTAATGTATTTCTTTGAACTTCAGGATAACATTTCTCTCCCTAGTCAGCAGACAAAATGAGCAAGGTCTTTTAATTTTGTTTGTGAGTGAAATATAAATTGTCAGACAAAAGGAGAAGCAGGTATTTCTAATCCTTTAGACTTGTACTCCTAAATAATTATATTTGCACAGAAGGAATATTAATTATGTGTATACTTTTCTTCCATATGGTCGTAGAAATGACATTTACTTAAACCAAAGCTAAGCAGTTTACAATCCTTTCTTCTTGGATAGTTAAAAATTAGTGGTACATAAGCAAAGAATACTTTAAAATGCTTTAAAAAAAAAAGCATGAGTTAATACAAGTACCTAAAAATGAAGACCAGTAGAGAGAAATAGAGACCCAAACTATTCATTCTTTGTTGGATGACATCTTGGAGTTTTATCGCTGTGAAGAGACCATGACCAAGACAACTCTTACAAAGAAACACATTTTGTTTGGACTGGCTTATGTATAGTTCAGAGGTTTAGTCCATTATTGCCATATCAGGAAGCATGGTGGCATGTATGCAGACATGGTATTGGAGAAGGAGCTGAGAATTCTCCATCCTGATAAGCAGACAGCAGGAAGTGAACTGGCTTGAGCTTCTGAGCGTCTCAGGAATACACTTCTTCCAGCAAGGCCCCACCAATTCCCAAAAGGGCACACTTCTAATAGTTCTACTCCTTATGAGCCTATGGGGGGCATTTTTATTCAAACCACTGTGGAAGTAGAATCTTCATAAAATTCACTATTAATCTAACATTCATAGATAAGAATGCCAAGGAGATAATTTAGGTAGGAAAGTAATGAAAGACTATGAGTGTGAAGCATGGGTTGACAGAGAGTAAAACAGGCATTTGCTGATATTGATGACCATAGTCAAAGAATAGGCAGTTTCCAAATGTGGGAAGATTTTTCCGGTACAACTGTTAATTTTGCAGATACACTTTACAGGTGGCATCATCTTTGGGTACATATATAAGACAAAAAATAAATTGAATTTGACATAGCCTTGGAGAATTTTTGTTTACATCTGTTACTACCATCCATGTTAGTCAGGATTATGGTAACTTCTAAGAGTCTCACCCTTTGGAGTACACTTCTTATGTAAATCCTCGCCCCTTCAGCGTGGGCATGAGTTGCGAATACGCTGAGTCATTATGCCTGCGATTAGATCACCAAGCAAGTGCCTTTATCTGGGTAGACCTGGGTCTTCTTTTTAAAGTAGAGGGAATTCTCAGGATGGAAGGAAGAAGACTGTCTCAAGGACCACTTGTCGAGAGTTGCAAATGGCGTGTAGGAGATGAGTGTAACTCCTGGTCAACAGTCAGCAAATTGTGGGGTTGTCAGTATTGTAATGGGTTCATACTGAGTTCCTACTAAATTCCTACCATTGCAAGGATGTGAATCTGCAATAGTTCTGGAAAAAAGAGGGACACATGCTTTAGGGAAAACTGTAGCTCTGGAAGGTATTGATAAGCCTAGTAAGACCCCAAGAAGAAAGAGCGCTGACCAACCCCAGACTCTTTGTGAGAATTCCTGAGCTGATAAATTTGTGTTTTTGGAGCTCTCAACTGTACAATAAGTTGTTAAGCACTTATAGAAGAATGACCAATGTATACATGCTTTCCTAAAGATGTCAAGTCTTGTCTCTACTTTGATTCTTTTGCTGAGGCATACTATATGGTGGAATGATTTCTGTCATGTGTCTAGTTCTACTCTGTTAGTTTTAAGGTCCATTGAACACACCAACTATGTATTGAGACTATCCATATACCCAAAGATACCTTATCCTTTAAATATCCAGCATATTTTATATCTTGTTTCATGTAACTTATGTAACTTTGAGTTTCTTATGGACATGTTTGGTGCTATTTATTTTTACATGTTTAAACATATTTTAATGGGATTTGTATACATTTAAAGCTGGTCACACTGTATATCCATAGTCAGGAAGCATTGAGTGATAAATTTGAGTTCTTGGTTTGCTTTCACCTTTTTATTCAGTACAGGATCCCAAGCCACAGAATGGTGCAGTCTGCACTGAGGTACATCTTCACACTTCTCTGCAACTTATTCTAGAAACTTCCTCACAAATGTATCAAAAGGTTGTATTTTTTTTTTACTTAATTCTAAATTCCTTTAAGATGATAATTAAGAGTAGCCATCATAACTTGTTCTCTAGTCCCCTGAACCAGAGGCAAACATCCTTTCCAATTTATATCCATCTGTGGAGAGTCTGGATATGTCTTTGAGTGTGTGTGTGTGTGTGTGTGTGTGTGTGTGTGTGTGTGTGTGTGTGTGTGTGAGAGAGAGAGAGAGAGAGAGAGAGAGAGAGAG
>NW_022651782.1:0-3483 GCF_011064425.1 Rattus rattus
TTACTTATGTCCTTCTTGACCTCCTCTATCATCATCTTGTGATGTGCTTTTATATCCATTTCTTGCTTTTCTGGTGTGGTAGGGCATCCAGGAACTGAGCTCTGATGATGCCAAGTAGTCTTTGTTTCTGTTGCTTAGGTTTTGGCACTTGCCTATCTCCATCTGGTTATCTCTAATGTTATTTGGTCTTGCTGCCTCTTACTAGACCTTGTCCCTTCTGTGGTTCTGTGGGCCTGTGATCTTAGGAGTGAGAGCACTCCTGGGAGGCCAGCTCTGTCAGGGCAAGTTCGGAGTCCAGAGGACTGTACGACAGCCTTAGCTCTGGCCGCAGATGGAGACTGGAACGGTCCTGTCCTAGGCTGCTCTTCGGTTCCTGTCCCCTGTGTGCTCCTGGTGGGTCCCTCTTCGGAATTATTAGAGCAAAAGTGGGGCCTCACCTGTGGGCTTAGGAGTGAGAGCACTCCTGGCAGACCAGCTCTCTCTGGGCAGGTTTTGGGTCCAGAGGGCTGTGGAACAGCCTTAGCTCTGGATGAAGATGGAGACCAAAAGGGTCCTATCCCAGCAAGAGTTGAGGTTTAATAATAATGGGTTTGTGTGTCAGGTTGATAAGGGGTCAATTGTATTGGGTAGTTATCACAGATTAAGGAGCCTCCCTTGAGGAAATGCCTCCATGAGATCCAACCATAAGACATTTTCCCAATTAGTGATGGGGGGGGCAGCCCATTGTGGGTGGTGCCATCCCTGGGCTGGTAGTCTTGATTTCTATAAGAAAGTAAGCTGAACAAGCCAGGGGAAACAAGCCAGTAAGTAACATCCCTCCATGGCCTCTGCATTAGCTCCTGCTTCCTGACCTGCTTGAGTTCCAGTCCTGGCTTCCTTTAGTGATAAACAGTGAAGTGGAAGTATAAGCTAAATAAACCTTTTCCTCTCCAACTTGCTTTTTGGACATGATGTTTGTGAAGGAATAGAAACCCTGACTAAGACATTATGTCTATCACTCATAAAGGAATTAATGCTTCTCTGTCACTTATAAAATACTTGAATACAAATGAGGCACATGGCGCTGAATGTTAAGAAAAAGAGTTTGCACTGGAAGATAAAAACTTAACTGTAAATGAAATAGAAGATACTAAATTTCAATTAAAAACTATAAAACCACATTGTGCTCATAAGAAGTGCTTCAACTGTTTGCTAAGAGGCTCCCGAAGTCTTAAAATCCAACTTAAAAATAAAATATTTTTTAGCTCAGTAATATTCCATTGTGTAGATGTACCACATTTTCTGTATCCATTCCTCTGTTGAAGGGCATCTGGGTTCTTTCCAGCTTCTGGCTATTATAAATAAGGCTGCGATGAACATAGTGGAGCATGTGTCTTTTTTATATGTTGGGGCATCTTTTGGGTATATGCCCAAGAGAGGTATAGCTGGATCCTCAGGTAGTTCAATGTCCAATTTTCTGAGGAACCTCCAGACTGATTTCCAGAATGGTTGTAGCAGTCTGCAATCCCACCAACAATGGAGGAGTGTTACTCTTTCTCCGCATCCTCGCCAGCATTTGCTGTCACCTGAGTTTTTGATCTTAGCCATTCTCACTGGTGTGAGGTAAAATCTCAGGGTTACTTTGATTTGCATTTCCCTTATGACTAAAGATGTTGAACATTTCTTTAGGTGTTTCTCAGGACCTGTCCCACATGTGGCCCATACATATACAGCTACCCAATTAGACAAGATGGATGAAGCAAAGAAGTGCAGGCTGACAGAAACCAGATGTAGATCTCTCCTGAGAGACACAGCCAGAATACAGCAAATACATAGGCGAATGCTAGCAGCAAACCACTGAGCTGAGAACGGGACCCCCATTGAAGGTTTCAGAGAAAGGACTGAAAGAGCTTGAAGGGGCTCGAGATCCCATATGAACAACAATGCCAACCAACCAGAGCTTCCAGGGACTAAGCCACTACCCAAAGACTATACATGGACTGACCCTGGGCTCCAACCTCATAGGTAGCAATGAATATCCTAGTAAGAGCACCAGTGGAAGGGGAAGCCCTTGGTCCTGCTAAGACTGAACCCCCAGTGAACGTGATTGTTGGGGGGAGGGCAGTAATGGGGGGAGGATGGGGAGGGGAACACCATATAGAAGGGGAGTGGGAGGGGTTAGGGGGATGTTGGTCCAGAAACCGGGAAAGGGAATAACATTCGAAATGTAAATAAGAAATATTCAAGTTAATAAAGAAAAATTTATAAAAATAAATAAATAAATAAATGTAAGTTGAGCCAGACCCAGTGACTAACACTAGCCATTGGGATGAGGTAGCAGAAGAATCGGGAGTCTGTGGTTCTCACCGGCTACATAGTACATCTGGAGGCCAGCTAAAATGCAAACAATAAATAAATAATAATGATAAAATAAACAAGTCATATTATTGTAAGGAGAGCAAATAATCTTCCTCCCTGAGAATTCTAAAGACTGCTATTTATTTTTCTGGACTTTAACAAAACAAAAATGACAGTCAGGGTCCTGTGATCCTAATCAGGCGGCGCTGACTAGGGCTGCAATCCAGCGCCACTGAGTGGCGATGGTCCGGGGCAGGCCTGCTCCAGTTCTCGGCGGATAGCTCTTCCATTAGGTAAGATCTAAACAGGAAAAGGGTGGCATTCTGTTAGAGCCAGGAACCATAGGTGTGTCTGCAGTTATCTGACCAGTGAGGGACTGGAGCGAGGGACATCAGAATCACACTAATTCCTCCCTCAGCTCAGCAAGTCTCCTGCTTTTGTCGTGTTTCTGTCTTACATAGGTCCGCTGTCCTGGGTTTCAGTGTCGTCTTCATGCTGCATCCGGCCGTGCATCAGCAGTCATTCCGGGGGTTGCTGATTTGCCGTTGTTTTGGCTTGTTCTTTGGTTTGAGGCTTCTTACAATTTCTTTCATCTTTGCTCTAGCAGGATGTGAGCATGCTAGACGCCTCCCGAACAAGTCCCATTGCACCACAAACAGAGCTGGAAGCCCTGACCATGAACCGGAACTAAAGGGCCAGCTCCAGACACAAATCTCTGCATCCTGGCACATGGCGGGCTCGTAAACACCAAGCGTCTTTTTCTGTGACCAGAAGGGTGTTTGGGAGAGGGCCCCATGTATTTTTCCTCCTCCAAGTACAACACCCAGCTAAATATTCCTGATTTAGCTCAATAAAACCGACACTTTAAGAAGCATGCAGGGAACAGAGCTCACTTGACCTGGGGGGATCTGTGGAGTGCAGCACTCACCTAGCCTGTGTGGAGCTGATGTGAGAGCTGGGAAATCCATCATCAGTGCAGCAACCCTGGGTCCTGCTGAGGGCCGGCTGGTTTGCAGACAGACTCCTTTCTCCATGCTGGAGCCAGTCATTCCAGAGCCACCACGGCCTTGTAGACCTATACATACATCAACACTTCAAGGCATATCCAAACTCTCTGGGTCTCCCCAGACTGTTACACATTCCTCT
>NW_022651783.1:0-3464 GCF_011064425.1 Rattus rattus
GTGGAAGGGGAAGCCCTGGGTCCTGCTAATACTGAACCCCCAGTGAACTAGACTGTTGGGGGGAGGGCGGCAATGGGGGGAGGGTGGGGAGGGGAACACCCATAAGGAAGGGGAGGGGGGAGGGGGATGTTTGCCCAGAAACCGGGAAAGGGAATAACACTCGAAATGTATATAAGAAATATTCAAGTTAATAAAAAAATAAAAATTAAAAAAAAGTAAAAAAAAAAAAAAAGACTGATGAAGCTAAAAAGTATATGCTGAAAGGGACCAGATATAGATTTCTCCTGAGAGACACATCCAGAGCATGTCTAATACAGAGGCCAATGGAGCAGCAAATTACTGAACTGAGAACAGGACCCCATTTAGGGGAAGTAGAAGAAGGACTGAAAGAGCTGAAAGGGCTTCCAACCCCATAAGAACAACAATGCCAACCAACCAGAGCTTCCAGGTACCAAACCATTACTGAAAGACTATACATGGACTGACCCAGGGTCCCAACTGCATATGTAGCAGAGAATAGCCTTGTTGGGGCACCAGTGGAAGGGGAAGCCCTTGGTCCTGCCACCTTTGGACCCCCAGTGCAGGGAAATGTGGGGGGGGCGATGAGGGAGGTGGATGGGGTAACAACCATATGGGGAAGGGGGGGGGGGGGTGGGCTTATGGACGGGAAACCAGGAATACCATTTGAAATGTAAGTAAAGAAATAAATCTAATAAATTGTTTTTAAAAAAAGAGAGAATAGGAGGGTTTCCCAAATCCTTATGAGGAAATTCTCAGGTCACACCCTGGAATTGTGGAAGTAATGCGATATATTCAGTTCTAAGCCCAAGAAATAAAGATTCTTTACATTGAAGAAATTATAAATGGACAAAGGCATCCAACAGCTTATTGAAAGGGCAGGCTATCCAGGTGCCTGGCTTCACAACCAGGCTCAGTCAGTGCATCCAGTTATGGCTCCATTCCCTGCCCTTAATGATTATGCTGCTTTCCCACTAGGCCTGGACTGCAGAGGAGTGGAAACCAACCAACCATTGGAACATTGGACCTGTCATCCCCCATGGCCTCCTTTCTGCTTATGTCCATAGTGCTAGTCACAGAGAATTCAGAAGAACCACTGGGACTGGCCTTCTCTTCAGGCCACTCCAGATGACACCACACTGGACAAAACATACATGCCAGAGTGACTCCTGCCTTCAGTCAACAAGCAGCCTCAGGGAGAACAGAAGCAGCAATGAGAACATAGAAGACAACCTATTATCTATCCCTCTGGGCCTCAGGAGAGTGCAAGACTGTCCCCCAGCAGGGGCTGGCCAAGATGCTTTCCAGGATGGACAAAGAAATTAGAATATCCAAATCAAGCAGTATTCCTGTGCTCAATCAAACAAGAAAACTTGCCTGGGACAGGACAGTCACTCTCCTAAGAAATGAGGGCTAGAGACAGCATCGAAGAACAAGAAGCAGCAGGCACAGACCGGTACCTTTGTGCTTTGTCCTACCCAGTTTGCTCTGTGCTGGTTCCTCCTGTGTCTCTGGTTTCCATTTCTGCAAAATTGTTTCTGTTTTACCTTTTCTAAGTACTGTATGATTCTGTCTCCATCCCAAGCCTTCTTTCAGTTCTGGATTTCTACCCTTCCCAGCAGGAACTCAACATGATTGAAATGTACCCCACACTACAGAGTTGTACTGCTGACTCCCTGCCTTCACCTGGATGTTATCACTCCGAAAAGACAACAGAACCCACAAGGTGAGGCTTCGAAGGCTATCAGCTCATTGAGTTTTCCAGGCACTACCAGTAAAGCATATCAGGACATTAATCACAAGAGCTGCAGAAGAAATTCTTAACTTTTCAGAAGTAGCATCACACTCCATGAAGCCTCAACACTAACAAAAAGCAATGCTTTCAAAAATGTGACAGTGGAGCTGGTGCAGCAGTGCAGATCCTCTGACAGTGTAGGTCCTGTAACAGTGGAGCACTGAGATAGTGGAGTTACTTTCACATTGGAGGTCATGCAAAATTGGAAGACCTGCATGAGTGGAAGTCATGATACAGTGGAGATTTGACTGGTACAATGGAGGTCCTCAGGCAATGCAGGTGCTGCAAAAGTGGATGCCCTGCAACAGTGGAGGTCTTGGACAGTGAAGGTTCTACAACAGTGGCATTTCAGTGATAGTAGAGGTCTATAGACAATGATAAGACCAACAACAGTGGTGATCATGTGCCAGTAGAGATTCTGCAAAAGTCTAGGTGGTGATAGAGTGGATGTCCTGAGACAGTAGAGGTCTGGTGACAGTGGAAAACCTACGCCATTGGCGGTTCTAGAACAATTGAGGTCCTGAGACAGTGCAGTTCCTCAGATATTACTCTGGGACACTAAAGGTGATGGGAAAATGGAGGTCCTGCGTCACTTGAGGTCCTGCGATATTGGAGGTCCTGAGACAGTGGAGATAAGCTTGGAATAGTTGAACTCTGGAAAAAAAGGGAGATGCTGCCACTTTACAGGCCCTACAACATTGAATGCCCTGACACAGTGGAGATCCTGCAGTTGGTTTGCCTGGACAGTGAAGGTCCTACAAAAGTAGAGGTCCTGTGTCAATGAAGGTCCTATGGCAGTGAATGTCCTACAACAATGGCCATCCTTCAACTTTGGAACTCCTGTAACGGTGGAGGTCATGAATCAGTGCATTGGCACTGACAGTGGAAAGGCAGCAACAGTGGACTTTCTCTGCCAGAAGAGGTCCTGCAAAAGTCTAGCTGCTGAGAAAGTAGATGCCCTACAACACTGGAAGGCTGGCATTAGTGAATGCCACTCTAGTGAAAGACACTAGAGATCTTTCAAGAGTTGGTTTGCCATTAAACTAAATGGAGAGAAACTTGAAGCAATCCCACTAAAATCAGGGACTAGACAAGGCTGCCCACTCTCTCCCTACTTATTCAATATAGTTCTTGAAGTTCTAGCCAGAGCAATCAGACAACAAAAGGAGGTCAAGGGGATACATATCGGACAAGAAGAAGTCAAAATATCACTATTTGCAGATGATATGATAGTATATTTAAGTGATCCCAAAAGTTCCACCAGAAAACTACTAAAGCTGATAAACACCTTCAGCAAAGTGGCTGGGTATAAAATTAACTCAAATAAATCAGTAGCCTTCCTCTACACAAAAGAGAAACAAGCCGAGAAAGAAATTAGGGAAACGACACCCTTCATAATAGATCCAAATAATATAAAGTACCTCGGTGTGACTTTAACCAAGCAAGTAAAAAATCTGTACAATAAGAACTTCAAGACACTGAAGAAAGAAATTGAAGAAGACCTCAGAAGATGGAAAGATCTCCCATGCTCATGGATTGGCAGGATTAATATAGTAAAAATGGCCATTTTACCAAAAGCGATCTACAGATTCAATGCAATCCCCATCAAAATACCAATCCAATTCTTCAAAGAGTTAGACAGAACAATTTG
>NW_022651784.1:0-3395 GCF_011064425.1 Rattus rattus
TTTTTTTTTTTTTTTTTTTTTTTTTTTTTTTTTTTTTTTTTTTTTTTTTTTTTTTTTTTTAGCATTTAGTCCTGCTTTGAGTGCTTTTCAAATGTGGCCATTCAGCCATCATCCCTTTGCTCAGGCACTCAGCACCTCATTCGATCCCCACTGATCTGGTGCATACTTGGTCCCAGAGATGGACAGCAGAGGGACTTATTTTAGCATCCACACTGCTCCATTGCTTTGTTTTTGTAAATTGCTAATGGCTGTTCTTGATTTATAATTACTACGATATTGACTTGCTTGATGTTTGAGATAGGATCTTATTACGTGGCCCAGGCTTGCCTTGATTTTAATTCTTTGGCCTTAGTCTTCCACATTCCCTGATTCTCAGTTTATTATTAGAAGTAGTTGTATGGCCTATTTGTTAATCAAATGTTCTTCTGGCTTTATTACTTTGCCCTTTTCAGCAGACTTTTATTAGTTATACCAAAGTAGATGGTATTTAATATTTAATGCACTGGTACATTAAGTCATCAGTCCCCAAGACAAGTCTAGATTAAACATTCATTTTCATCCTCACTGTGCAGATAAAGGGGAATTGAGTAACACACAGGTGATAACTACACAGTTGAACATCTAACAGTGTGAGCCAAGTTTGAGTCCAGCTACAAAGTAGATTGGCAAATAATAGGTTAGTCTGGTCCTGCTGTATATTCAAATGCTAAATTCTGTACCTAAGGTCTGGTGCTCCAGGACAAGGACATCCTCATGTATACCAGATTTTTGTTTTGTTTGTTTTGTTTGTTTATTTGTTTTTTGTCTCGAGTTATCCCTTACTGGTTAATAAAATCCCTACAACATAGGCTGGGCAGGAAGAGAGGGCAAACAAAAATTTTCAGGGCTTGGGGGCTCAGGCAAGGTCCACGAGGAGAGGAAAGGACATGAGAGGAAGGGACACCTCCCCATGGCGTGGGTGGATCTGGATTATATTTCCATGAGGGCCAGCCTGTTAGAACAAGTGTGGCCCAGGCAGGGGATGGCAAGCCATACCTCAGGGTTATTGACAGGGAAACAGGAAAAATAGCACAGAGGGTTGATGTCTGCCCAGTTCTAGTACTTTCAGGCTTATTATAAATCTAAAATATTTGTTTCTTTTATTTGGGAACTAAATGATCTATGGTGGGGAGTAGAAACCTAGTAATTACTGTGCCCAGCGTGGCCACTCAATTATTATTAACTTTTAAATATAACATGCATTAATTTTGCAGTTCAGATGAGGCTTTTTATATTTCCAATGTGACTGCTGTACCTGAGGTCATGTCTAGATATAATAACATGGCAGAAATACCTAGAACATGTTAAAGGTCACCACACCGACCAAATAAGCTACAAGCTATACAGACTATGATGGATGAGGGAGAAACAGTATTCTCTAGGGAGTCCCCTTCCCTAGACTTGGGATACTACTACCAGTAAGCCAAGACTATATTCCTCTTTCATTTCTCATGGAGCCAGTGGTAGACCCACTATGTGATTTCTTTGCCTGCAGTGTTTGTTTTTTTTTTTTTTTTTTCCAAGCGCTGCCCTGTTTGAGGACTTGGCAAAGGTAAGCACCATCAGAGGAAGGCCGGCATATGAATTCTGTGTAACTCTGCTCTGACAGCATGTAGCACAATCCTACCAAGTACTGGAAGCCTTGCTGGAAAGATTAATCAAACTCTAGGATCAAAAGGAAGCAAGCCGAGGGCCACATGGCTATAAATCAAGTGTGAAACCATAGCCCAGTATGGAAGTTCAGCCTTGGATTTTATGTCAAACAGCATTAGCATCCAAAAGAAAAACAAAACTGAAATGGCAAGGTGGCGGGGATATCTAAGTCATGTAGAAAAATCCCAGTGCAAAGACATCTAGGAAAGACACATATCCACAAAGCTTTCAGCAAGAATCCCTATTCTGTGTTCTACAACATTATATATTGTTGTGATTTGCCTTGGAATTCTCTGAATTTGTAAAATAAAGGCAAGAGCTCGAGATTTGGGCAGAGGGAGGTCAGGAGTGAGAGGGAGGAGTCAGGGAGGGGAGGAGGTCAGGAGGGGAGGGAGTCAGGAGGAGGAGTCAGGAGGGAGGGTCGGGGAGAAAAGGAAAAGAAGCGAGGGAGAGTTGCCATTGGGAGAAGGGCTGGACACCTGCAAAAAAGGTGCAAGGATGAGGATTTGGGAGCTAGGAATAGGACAGTGTAGGATGGATCTGCCCAATCTAGACACTAGATTGTTTATATTAATTGAGTTCGTTTTCATTGTACTGGCTGATTAGGGTTGGAGAGAACTGCAACAAACTGCAACAAAATGGCGCCCAACATATCCATTAGAACTCAACTAACCTGAGATAAAAGTTTGCTTCCCTCTCACCCCCAGAATGGGGCTCTGATAGAGATCTGGGCAGAAATTCTGGGGAATTGGATTGGGAGGTGACTGGGTCTGAGGGTCTCTGGAGAACTGCAGAGGGCTCCCTGCCCCAAACCCCAGACAGAGAGCTACAGCCGAGGGCATCATCTAGAGTCGAGGAAAGGGATAGGAGAACCTAGAGCACAACTGCCTGTGAGGGAGTTTTCTGGCCGGCACATTGAACAGGATTCCTGAGATAACCACACGACCAAGCAAAGCCTGAGACAACCCAAAGAGGCCCCTCCCCTGGAACAAAGAATCGAGAGGACTGCACTTGTTCTGAGGCGGAGGGAGAAAATGATATAAAGGGCTCCGGATCAGGTACTACTTTGGTGTAAGAGAGATATATAACCTTTTGATACTTAAAGATGAGAAACAAAATGAATATCTTTTGGGCCTTATGTAATGATATTTTGAATGGTTTGACGGTTGTGAATTTTGAGTATATAGACACTTTATCATTTACCGGTATTGCAATATTCATTCTTCTGATTTACTATATCTTCTCAAAAGACAGGGCCCTAAATAGCAAATTTCTAGCCTTAGAAATGAAATTACAAGTAATGCTAGAACAGAAATTTCTGAAATTTATAGATGACTCTGAACAACAGAGAGATAAGCTTAAGCCTTGGCAACAGGAGCTAGAAGAGCCGCTAGAAAAAAGAATTCGACAACTCATGGATCAAATTGAACATCAGGGAATAGAAGATAGAATCTGGGAAAAGCAAAGTCTGGGATAACACTAAAACTGGCAAATCAAAATAAAGGCAGAGGCTGAAATATCAAATTACAACATAAAGAAGAAGCTAAAAGATTATGGAACCAGAACTAGAACAGAAGATACAGGTAATTGTGGAACAACATGAACAACAGAAAGAAAATTAAGTCTTGGCAATGTGGCCTGAAGAACACTAAATTGAACTGGAAGTATAGATCAGAATGAAACAGAAAGATGAAAATGAAGGT
>NW_022651785.1:0-3360 GCF_011064425.1 Rattus rattus
TCTTGTAATGCAGCACCGAAAGACTAGTAGAGCATGTGTGTGCCTGGCCATTAGGCACTGGCTCCACAAGTTGTGCATTCTATACCCTGAGTCAGAGGCCTGGAATGCTGGCCACAATGCTCACAAATGTATGTGCTGTGTGTTCTGGTGTCATGTTCAAATACATAGGGAGGAAGTGTCCTGTCAGTCTGGTATCAAAGGTCTTCAAAGAGGCCTTCAGCAGTGGGCAACACGCATGGTCTTTAAGGAAAACCTTGCAGGCTGTGGCCTCAGTCCCTCTATCCACCCTACAGGTAATGGTAAGGCGGGACTTTGAGCAGTCTGTCTTACAATTGTGGTAGCTGGTCAGGTGGCTCACCACCTGACTGACAAGGGCAGAGCTCAGGGGTGATTCTCAGGCTTCTTCCTAGAATGTGTCTTGTTCTGTGGCCTCTTGGTCATAGGTATAAACTAATGTGACACATGGCACAGGTGCTTTCTGTTTTGATGCAGGCATGCCAGGAAGATGCGCTGGACCACAGGTATGTTGGGCTGCAATTACGCTGGGATCTAAGTGAGTTTGGACACAGGTGCTTGGTGCATACCTAGAGTATGCTTTGCTCCAAGTATGCTGGACTTCAGGTATGTTGGGATCCAGGTGCCTCAGGCTGCAGGTTCACTTGACCACATGTGCTCTGTGCTCTAGGTGTGCTAGGCCAGAGGACTGCTGGGCTGCAGTTGCATTGGGCTGCAGGAGCGCTGGAACACGTGCTCCAATAAGACAGCCTCCACCTTACTAGGCCTTTCTGAGTCCCTCAGCTGTCAGCTTGCCTACGATCTCAGGTCTGCTGTCTCTGTACAGCATCTGAACCTAGGTCTAGTAGATGGGAAGAACAAAGCAGGGTCATCCTGAAGACTAGGTCACCTAGAGATCTTACCACTGGCCACTGACTTCTCTTTCTAAAGCCACAGAGGGAAGACTCCACTAGAGTTTCTTGCAAGACTGCTCTTGGGACTCTTCAGATGCTCCTGCATTGAAAGCTGAGTGCCTCTGCTCCCAGGGCGTGACTGGACAGAACTTTTTAGAAGTGAGATAATCACAAGAACAGACTTATGGACTTAAAGAGCTGGCACATGGCTCCCCTACCCTTCCTCCCTGCTCTTGAGGTCACGGGGGAGAGGAACACCAGGAGGAGGCCTGCAAGCTATCAGGCTGACGTTGACCTCAGTCTCCAGGATCCTAGGATTCTAGCTCATCCTTTACCCCAGTCCTACCGTCTGTGGTGTGCAGTTCCACAGCCATCATTACATATCATGCCTGTGTGTGGCTGCTCCCTGGGACGTGCTCTGCTGTGGAAACACCAGGAGCTCCAGACTTCAGCTAGAGGGCCTCAGCTGCTTCAGATTCCAGGACTCTGAGTTCTTTCCACTGACCAAAGCTCAACGTTCTGTGGCCCCAGCTTTGGGCGGATTCTTAAAGATGCCCATATTTGACCCCATCCTGTACACAGCATCTCTCCCAGAGAAGGCCCACATCTATGCAGTGTTCTGGCCTCTACTCTGGGACTTCAGGGAGAAGGGTTCATTGTGAAAACTCCTTTACCGAGTCATAGCTTGAAGTTTTAATAAACCTCTCATTACTTTTTAAACATCAGAGGATGTAATAAAGATCTCAAATAACCTGCTAAATATTTATCTCATTAATACTTAAGCACACATTTATTTCTTACTAATTATTGCATGTGTTGCTGGGGTATGTTTACTGGGTCTCGTCAGCAGTACCATCAGTGAATGGGACACGGTCATGTAGTCCTGCTGTCTCCAGCCCTGAGGCAAACACTGCACCCCTTCCTCTCTCACTGTCACAGGTATCAGAGACTCCTGCCCCTTGCATGTGGTATACACCCCTAAAAAAGTGAGGTTGGGGAATCCCCTTGCCTATTGTCAGGACTCCTGAGAATTCTGCACACTCTTGGTCCCAGAAAAAACGCATTTATAGAATGTCACCTGAGAGACATAAAAACGGAAGGATTTCCAGGTGTTGTGAAGATGCGGGAAGGGGAACACTGGGAGAGAGAAAAGGCAGAGGCAGAGAGGAGCCCTGACCAGGTTCCCAGTCAACCAGGAAAATACAGGGTTTGCGTGTGGTGCACAGGGTAGAGGCCTTGCCAAGCTGGCTGCCTGCCGCCGGCATGTGCATTTTCCCCAGAGCCTAATCCTGTCATTCGAAGACCAAGTTTTCCTGAACAACCAATTCAGTCGCAGAATGGTGAAGGTGGTTGTTTGAGATTTGCTTTGCTGATGTCCAATGCAAACTCCTTTTTAACAGGAGGCAGTACCTTCAGAAGAGTATTCCAGAAAGACTGAAATTGGAAAGTTTGGTGGGCAAAAATTTGGGGATTTTTCCAGGGCTTCTTGTTACATTAGAACTCTTGTTTCATTAAAATTAGGCAGTAGCTTTAGAAGGAACCCATAAGTTTTTATTTTTATATATAGGCATATATTGATATTTTGCAACTATCCTGGTGTGTCTTCAGAACAAAAAGGGGGCCTAGAAATCTTCATCATACCTCAAGTATTTGCTTGTAATTCTTCCTGGAATCCTGTGCAGTTGTCCTGGGCTGCAGCCAGACAACCTCAGGATGAACTTGTCCCATGATGACTGACTCGGAGAAGCCCAAGGAGCTAAGGCTGGGGAAATTCTGCTTCCTCTGGGTGGGACAGTCATTTACTAGAACAGTGATTATCCCCTGGGGCTTCCTCCTGGGGCTTGGTAGATTTGTGCCTTGTACGAACAGATGACTGTCCAGGCGAGTTGTCCTGGGTGTTCCTGAAATACCAAACAAGCCAGGCAGTGGGACACAGAGAGTTCTTTACTGCCATCCAACCAGATGTCACTGGGAACTAGGCTTCCAAAGATGACAGGAACCTCAGCATTCAGAGAAATTCCTGTCATTGCAATAGCAGAAAGCCAGACGCGCTGAAACCAGAGACTTGTCTCAATCCACTAGAGAACTGAGGGTTCCAGGCAAACTGCTACTCTGAAATCTATAGTGAGAGAAATCCGGAAAACCAGCCCTAAAGAACACAAAGGCAGGCACTGGTCATGCTAGCCCCACCTTCCTGGACCTTACTACCAGGACTTCCACTGAGCTCTCCTGATGAGACTGCAGGATAACCTTTATGGTGTGGCTGGGATGAGAAGAAGAAGGGACTTTAACCACTGTGACACCAGCCTAGCAGCCATGTCACAGCAAAGGTCTGTCCTAGATATTCCAGAGCCACAAAGAAGAGGAGGGAACTTTAAACACAATGATACCAGCCTAGAAGTCATGTCACGACAAAGGTCTGTCCTGGCTACTTCAGAGCCATGGACAGCTC
>NW_022651786.1:0-3175 GCF_011064425.1 Rattus rattus
CCTGCAGAGATTTGAAAGCACAGACTGGGGACAAGAAGGATACACATTGAAAAGTTTCCAAGTGTGCAGGCTGGGAAGGAGGCTAGTTATCAAGCGCTGGTGTGAGAGTCAGAGGGCCAGAGTTCAAATTCAGGTATTTAACTCCGGTTAAAGCTGGGCAGGGTGCTGTGTGGTCCCAGCTAGGGGAGGTAGAAATGGGAGGACCCCTGGGGCTTGCTGACTGGCCAGTTTAGTTGAATTGTCAAGCTCCAGGCTGGTTAGGTGTTTTTGTTTTGTTTTTTTCAACTTGACAAAAGCCAGATAATTTGGGGGAGGAGCCTCAAAGCAGGAATTTCCTCCATCAGAGTGACCAGTGGGCAAGTCAAAAGGACCATTTTCTTGACTGCTGATTGATTGGAAAAGCCCAGCCCATTGTGGGCTGTTTCATTCCTGCAGCAGGCTGAGCAAGCTATGGGGAGCCGGCCAGGAAGCTGCACTCTTCCATGGGCTTTTGCTTCAGTTCAAGCTTTCTGTTTCCTGCTCCAACTTCCTTCACAATAGAACCATAAAGGGAAATAAACTCTTTCCTTCCCATGTTGCTTTTGTGGTCATGATGTTTATCACAGCAATAGAAAGTCAACTAGGATGGTTAGTCTCAAAGAATAAAGGAGATAGCAACTGAGGGAAACCCCCTTTGTCATCTCTGTGTATACATACACATAGGGACTCACAGACACACATCACATACACACACATCACACACACACATCATACACACACATCACACACATCACACACACATCACACACACATCACACACACACATCACACACATCACACACACACACACATCACACACACATCACACACATCACACACACACACACATCACACACACACATCACACACACATACACACACACACACATACACACACATCACACACATTCACACACACATCACATACATACACACCACACACACATCACACACACACACATCATACATACACACACCACACATATACACACATACATACAACACACACCCATCACACACAAATACCACATCACACACACACCACACACAAACCTCACACACACCATATATACCACACACACACATCACACACACATAACACAAACACATCACACAAAAACATCACACACATTTCAAAATACGACAAACACACAAACTCCAGATTTAAGAAACTCAGTAAAGGGGTTGGGGATTTAGCTCAGTGGTAGAGCGCTTGCCTAGCAAGTGCAAGGCCCTGGGTTCGGTCCCCAGCTCCGAAAAAAAGAAAAAAGAAAAAAGAAAAAAGAAAAAGAAAAAAAAAAAAAAAAGAAAAGAAACTCAGTAAACCCAGAAAAAGATGGGGGAAAGAGACCCTATCAGCCCACCCTCACTCAAGAGTTGGGGCCATACTGTAGACTCCCCGGCATCTCTCGGTGACAGGCTAGAGGCAGGGGAGAGAGGAGAGAGGACCGAAAAAAAACAAAAACAAAAACAAAAAAACAAACAAACAAACAAACAAACAAACACCCCAAAACAGGGTAAGATGGGAAAGTGTGGTGAATGAAGGTAAAACAGCGGAAGCGATTGGGGAGCGAGATGAGTCACACTTTCCAGTCCCTTTCCTGGGAACAATGGCTCTACATGCCGTCTCTGGAATAGCTAGGTTCCTACCATCCCCTCTGAAGTCTCCAGTTATTGTCACCCCTAGACCTGGGTTCCCTCAGCTCTGCTGAGCGCGTCCTCCTCGTCTCAGAGCTTGGACCCATTCTGGGAGAGGAAGGCAATCAAGGGCAAAGTCAGCAACCACAGCAGGTGCTGGAGCTTGCAAGACAAGGTCAGTTTTCAAAAGCCACATTAGACGGACATTCCGTGGATCTTACGCCCGCCCTGGTGCGAGCGTGCTGGAGAATGCTCACCCGCTGTGGTGTCAGGTCAAGGGGAAAAACTCCCAAGCTAGAGTAGTGGCCAGGCCAAGTCCCTGTCACTCAAGAGTCAGGGTGTCCTTATGGTATCACCAAGGTGCCACAACCACTGTCAGTGGGACAGCGGGTCCCTGGCGGGTCCCATTCTACCCACTTGCTCCTACCGCCCATGCCATAGTACATCAATGGCTGGAGCAAGGGGACCAGCAGGAGTGCCCAAGCAGAGAAGGCTGAGGACCTACCTGCCAGGTTGGGAGGACCTTCTCGATGTCGTTCAGGCTGATACCATTTCCATCTTCCATCTTCCCCTTGCCACACCTAGACCACAAAAGACAGAACAGTGTTGGAAGTGGTTGGCCAAGCTCTTGCCCCTGCCTGGCTGCAGGTCAGGAGAGGTGTGGCCTGCTCTCCCCCACTCACGCAAGGAAAGGATCCAGAAGTGGATTCCTGTAGCCCTCCTGCAACACACATCTGAAGGGAGGTGAGCGATGAATTTATTGACACCCTCTTCTAGGCACAGCCGCTAAGCTCCCAGCTAGTGACTACCCTGCCCCCACAATCCCTAAAAATGCTGGTTCATTTGGCCCCATTGCACCAAAGGGGGGAAAAATCAGCAAACAGAGAGACCAAACAACCATCTGAACGTCACACAGGCAGGCGGGAGATGGCAGGAAACCAGCGTAGCCTCCCTCTCCTTCCTTGTCATCAGGCCGGTAATACCAGTCACTCAGCTACACTGTGTGTTCTGTATTGGGGTCTCTGTGGGTATGTGTGCCTGCAGACCGGGGATGCTGGCCCAGCTCACTGCCCAGAGCTCTCACTTTTTTGCATATTTAAAGGTGCAGCTACTAGCACCGGACAGCCAGAGTTTGAACTCCAGACACATCCCTTCCTGAGGGACTTTGCAAATCACTTTCTTATACCTCCGTTTCTTCATTGGGAGGTTGGGAGTAATCGCAGGGTCTGAAATCATAACCTGGTCGGAGGATTAAAATGATAAGAACACAGGACACAAGGTAAGTATATCCCTTATGCTGCAGTCACTTCTACTGTTGTCACGCTGATGCAAGGGCAGAGGAGCAAGGAAAGCAAACCAGATGTGGTTCTAGACAGACACCTTAGAGCTCTTGGTAAGTGTGAACTGGACACTCACTTCCTGGTGCTGTGAGCCTGACTTCCACTAGAGGGCAGCAGAAGACAAGAATCCCAAAAGTCTGGGGGGGGGGGCGTGTGTGTGTGTGTGTGTGTGTGTGTGT
>NW_022651787.1:0-3455 GCF_011064425.1 Rattus rattus
GAAGACTCTGGCCTTGATGATCATTCAGTCAGGCAACTTCCGAGTACGGGGTCAGGAGTGGACTAGCTGGTAACTTGAACTGCCTAAGCTACGTCTCATTCTGCCACCCTCAGCTCTGCTCCTCCCCGCCCCCGCACTGCTGGGAGCCTCAAGGGTTTCCAGAACAAGAGCAGAGCCAGTCATTCATTAATCTTTGTCCTGCTTCCAAGAATCTCAACTACACAAGAATTCCTCATTGAACGGCCAGGCATTCTTGGGGAGCGTGTGTATCACCACGACAGCGAGAGGCTCAACTCTGGGAAGCAGCCGTGATCCAGGCCAGGAAAATAAGTGTGGATTTCAGAGCCAGAAGGAAGTGGATTGGTTCCTTCTGAAGCCCCCTCTCCAGCTGCCCAACCCCTCTCTAACCACAGATGAGAACTAGCCTTCCCAGGTCATCTGAGGGCACCAACCAGCCCGGTGGCATTTTCTTCTGAAATGAAGCAGCATCTCATAGAACTCTTGTGTGCCCGGGGATATGCACGTATGACTGTCCTCTGTGTGTGCAACACAGTTGTGTTGACATCCCGGTTACTTTCTGTGTAGTTTCTCGTGGTATGAATGACCCATTGCGTGAAGAAGTCTCTGTGAGTGATTTCGATGGCTGTGAAACCCCCAGAGTTAAAAGTAAGTAGTGAGCTTCAGGCTCCCCCTCTGTGGAGAGAAACCTCTTTTCTCACATCCCAGCAGTTCAGTATGATACGGTGAGGTAAACTGAGACCAGAGGCTCCAGGGAGCAGGTTCAGTGCGGCCCTCCGTTTACATACAGGAGTCAGAGAAAGAGGATGAGGCCCTAGAGGAAGCGGGGAGGGGGTGGAGTAGAGAAAAAGCAAGGACAAAAAGCTCTAGGAGAGTGTGGAGGTTTCCTTAAAGGGATCCTTCCCTCTTGATTATAAAAAGCAAAACTCAGGCCTGTGAGGCGACTTGGGTTGGGAAAGATGCTTACTTTAAGTCTGATGAGTCTTCAGGAGATTGCCCCACCCCCACGTGATGGGAGGAGAGGACTGACTGGTGCAATTGTGTCCTCTCGAGCCAGCTCCTGTACTGTTGTGAAAATGCCTACCTAGAAGCTGATAAAAACAACCGAAGTGTCCCTCAACAGAAGAATGGCTAAAGAAATGGGTCATGTGGGGAGCAGAGGGAGAGACTACTGGGATTGCGGGCACATCTCCGGGACAAGTTGGAAAGCTAGTGCAGTGGAAACTCCCAGAAATCTAAAAGGGTGACCCTAGCTGAGACTCCTAGCAACGAGGGATGCAGAGCCTGAACCAGTGGCCATCTCCTGCAAGACTTTGGGAGAGATTGGGACACCCACCTACCCAGCCATGAAACCTTGGACCTACAGTTTGTCCTGCTGGGAGAAAGAGGCATCCAGAGACTGTGGGAGTGCCTACCAGTGACACGACAGGCCCAGTTTGAAAATCGTGCCATGAGAGAGAGCCCATCCCTGACACTCCCTGGGGGGCCAGGACCCAGAGGCTGGGTGTCCAGAGACACAGGTTAGAACCAAACATGACTGGCAAGAGAAAAAAGTCAGTGAAACGATGCCTAGTGGTGTTCTGCTGTACTCATAGATTGGTGTCGTGTCCAGTCGTCATCAGGGAGGCTTCATCCAGCAGCTGATGGAAACAGATGCAGAGACCACAGCCAGACGTCAGGCAGAGCTCAGGGAATCCTGCAGAAGACAGGGAGAAACAACAGTAGGAGCCAGAGGGGTCAAGGACACCTTGACCTACCAAATCAACTAACCTGGGCTCACGGAGCTCACAGAGACTGAGCCAACAATCAGGGAGCCTCCGTGGGACTGGCCTAGGTCATCTGCATATGTGTTACAGCTGTGTAGCTCAGTCTTCCTGTGGGGCTCCTGACGGTGGGAGCAGGGGTTGCCTCTGACTCTTTGCCTGCTCTTGAAACCCTTTTTTTCCTACTCATTTGCCTCGTCTTACCTTAATATAAGGGGAGGGGCCTAATTTTACTGCAACTCGATAAGCCATGTTTGGTTGATGTGCATGGGCCTGTCATTTTCTGAAGATAAACGGAGGATGAGTGGATTGGGGGGCAAAGGGGGGTTTGGGGGTGCACTGGGAGGAAAGAAGGAAGAGAAAACTTGAGATATAAAAAAATAAAAATAAAACACCACTAAAAAAAATGGCTTGTAAGCCTATCACCCCGGGAGTAGAAGGAGTCCGAGTCTTTAAGTCCCTATACACTTTTGTTTCTCCTCTCTTGACCATGAGGCCTAACACGAGGCAATTAACTACTCCAGTCTTTGCTCTCTCAAATCAACAGGCAGCCAAGTCAACTCTCCATGGGCTAATCGGACAGAGGCAACTCCCCAGCTGATGTTCCCTCGTCCCACGTCACTCTAATGTGTGATAAGTTGACAAAACCAAGCGGAGACACATTCCGTCTCATTAGTGTGGAGATGTATGTTTGTCTTTAATGAGTAGTGAAATTATATGCACATCGAAAGATCTGTCTATCTATCTATCTATCTATCTATCTATCTATCTATCTATCTATCATCTATCTATCTATCATCTATCTATCTATCTATCTATCTATCTATCATTGTCTGTCTATCTATCATCTATCTATCTATCTATCTATCTATCTATCTATCTATCTAATTTATTGTGTGTATGTGTGTGTATATGTGTGTGTGTGGGTTGGTGGTGGGCACACTTGTGGAGGTCAAGAGACAACTACATGGAGTTATTCTCTCTTCCCACCTTGACATGAGTCCTAAAGGCTCAGCTCAGGTTGTCTGGCTTATGTAACCAGATGGCAAGATCCCTTACCCCCTGAGCCATCTCTCAGCGACCCCCAAGAAGAGTTTTGAAGCAAACTTACTATATCGGTAAATGTTTGGTTTGTCTGCCTGTTCTGCATGCTTATAAACCCAAGGTCACGTAAAACTTTCTCAGGCAAAAGGGGTCAGTGTGTACAGAGTTCAGCAGCCCAGCACCAGGAAGTGGGATCATCCCAGGGCATGGTGGTCCCCTAAATGAGGGAGCCACAAGCCAAACCCTGCCACCTGGAGGGTGTGTGGGGTAGGTTGGAGGAAATAGTAGTGATGTCACTGTTGCTTCTAACCACCAGGCTCTCCTTCCAGGAAGTCTTCCCAGTTGGATCCTGTGTGCTAATCACTCTCCTCTCCCTCCATCCTCCTCATATTAATTTATGCTCACTGGAGCTTGTCAATAGCTCTTAGTATGACCTCACACCACTCAATGAGACCTGCTTTAGAATTAGTCGGTTGAATCCTGCTCCCCTAACTGAAAGCAGAGGACAGAGTCCTCCACATGGGGGTTATTTTAGGGCCACTGTCACTAGAGAACTTACTAAAACCGTCAGCTCTTGGATCTAACTGCAATTCCTGCCTGCAGCTGAGGACGGTCAGCAGCCTGAGTACC
>NW_022651788.1:0-3425 GCF_011064425.1 Rattus rattus
GGAGTTCTGTAGGCTTCTTGTATGCCTATGGGCATCTCTTTTTTTAGGTTAGGGAAGTTTTCTTCTATGATTTTGTTGAAGATATTTACTGGTCCTTTGAGCTGGGAGTCTTCACTCTCTTCTATACCTATTATCCTTAGGTTTGATCTTCTCATTGAGTCCTGGATTTCCTGTATGTTTTGGACCAGTAGCTTTTTCCAATTTACATTATCTTTGACTGTTGAGTCGATGATTTCTATGGAATCTTCTGCTCCTAAGATTCTCTCTTCTATCTCTTATATTCTGTTGGTGATGCTTGTATCTACATCTCCTTGTCTCTTCCTTTGGTTTTCTATATCCAGGGTTGTTTCCATGTGTTCTTTCTTGATTGCTTCTATTTCCATTTTTAATTCCTTCAATTGTTTGATTGTGTTTTCATGGAATTCTTTCAGGGATTTTTGTGATTCCTCTCTGTAGATGTTTTCTTCTTTAGGGATTTTTGTGATTCCTCTCTGTAGGCTTTATTTGTTTATTTATTTTCTGTGTTTCTCTAAGGGAGTTCATCACGTCTTTCTTGAAGTTCTCCAGCGTCATGATCAAATATGATTATGAAACTAGCTCTTGGTATTCTCATGTGTTTCGATATTCTGTGTTTGCTTTGGTGGGAGAATTGGGCTCCGATGATGCCATGTAGTCTTGGTTTCTGTTGCTTGGGTTCCTGCGCTTGCCTCTCGCCATCAGATTATCTCTAGTGTTACTTTGTTCTGCTACTACTGACAGTGGCTAGACTGTCCTATAAGCCCGTGTGTCAGGAGTGCTGTAGACCTGTTTTCCTGTTTTCTTTCAGCCAGTTATGGGGACAGAGTGTTGTGCTTTCGGGCGTGTAGTTTTTCCTATCTACAGGTCTTCAGCTGTTCCTGTGGGCCTGTGTCTTGAGTTCGCTTGGAGCTGGAAGGTTTGTCTTACCTGTGGTCCCAACGCTCAAGTTTGCTCGTGGGGTTTTGCTTATGAGTTCTCCCCAGCGGCAGCAACCAGGAAGATCTGGGCCGCCCTTTCCGGGAGCTTCTGTGCACCAGGGTTCCAGATGGCGTTTGGTGTTTTCCTCTGGAGTCAGAGATGTGGGCAGAGTGTAGTCTCTTCTGGCTTCACAGGCATGTCTGCCCCTCTGAAGGTTTAGCTCTCCCTCCCACGGGATTTGGGTGTAGAGAACTGTTGACCAGTTCCCTTCAGTGTATGGACTGCTGCATCTATTTTTTTTGTAAGAACCATATTTTATTGAGGGAGGGTTCATTAATCCTTCTTGGCCGCCCCTTCCTCATGGCTGTGAGCGCTTTGCTCAGCTCTTCCTGCTTTCTCTTGACATGAGTGTGAATGCCAACCCTCTTCTCGATGAACTTGAGTGCACGCATGTCTGTGGACACTTTGAGCAACTCCATGGCATGCTGCTCTTAGGGCGCGAAGCCACACACCTCCTGGATCATGTCCCGCACAAACTTGGTGTGCTTGGTGAGATGGGCTGTGTCTCGGCTTGCTGATGTTTTTTGTCACTTTATAGCCTTTGTTGAGGCCCATGGCCATGGGGTATCGCCGATCCATGGCCGCTGCTCTCAGATGGTGGCCGGACAGGCAGCAAGTACCTCTTGACCACAGCAATGGAACAGAGATTGAAGGAAGGGCCAACCAGGGCAGTAGGGTTTCTATTTCAATTCCTTGTACATCTTTAAACAGCACAGGTAGTAGAAAGACTGCCCTAGCCAGTGACTGAAGCAGGAGGTCAGTACAGACTTGAGTCTGTGTTGGCCTGATGAAAACTCACAGTTGAAGATTGCCAACCTTTTTTCAGTACTCATTTGTATTCATATCATCTTCCAGCAAAAATGACAGCACAACACAACACAATGAAACAAAAAACAAAACAGGAAAGAAGCCGGTTTATTTCAACTGCAAGATTTGCTTGGGATTACTTAATCTGATAAGAAATGGTGCTCAGCCTAGCTCGGTCCGGCCCGGTTCTCGGGAGAATGAAGTTCATATACAAAGGGAAACTTCCGTTCAAGAAACGCTGCTCTGAGGGCGAGAAAATCCAAAAAAAAAAATACCCAGACCGGGTGCTGGTGATAGTGGAAAAAGCTCCCAAAGCTTGGATAGGGGACCTGGACAAAAAGATACCTGATGAGTTGGTCAATTCTAGTCCTTGATCTGGAAGCGAATTCATCTCCGTGCTGAAGATGCCTTGTTTTTCTTTGTCAACAGTGTCATTCCCCCCACCAGTGCCACGATTGGTCAGCTGTAGCAGGAATACCATGAAGAAGACGTCTTTCTCTATATAGTCTACAGTGATGAAAGCGTCTATGGTCTGTGAAGCTGCTGCCCTGAGATGGGGGCTCCATTCTATAAAGAGAGGTGGTGCTCCTTTGTTGACATCCAGTTCCTCCTTCAGGCTCAGACACCATCTCCTTTCTTCAGGACCTGCACTTCATGTTTGAAGCTGTCTCTCCAGTCCCTCTGAGCAGGAGGGATAATGGTAGATGCAGCCACTGTACATCTTTCCCCTTGTTTACCCTCCATTCTCACTCTGCTTTAGACTTCGTGATTGTCGATCTCTGTCCCATCGGATGATTGTTTTGGTTTCTATTCCTTTCACTACCTTCTTTTTGGGGGTTAGATTGAAGGGATTGACATAGGCTGGGGGAGGTAGGAGGCACATCAATTAAGAGGAAACCACTGAGCTGAGTTGAAAAAAATGGTTTAATCCAGACTCTCCTGGCATTTCATGAGATACAATATTTTTCCAAGCCATGTATGTGTCAGAAGTGGAGCCTAAAAACAAGAGTTTACGTAGGTATATATTGTTTTGTTCAAATTCAGGCATCCTCAGTTCCTACTGCAGAGTATCCTAACACCATACAGGGCACAGAAGGAGGAAATCTATTTCCATGGCCCAGTACTCATGTGCACATGGGTTATCAAGATTTTAGAAAATGAAGTGTTGGGGGGGGTTAGAGGATAAGATAGGAAAAGAGTGGTGGTAGCAGGAGTGTTATCCAACCTCCCAACATCCCAGCCCCAGGGTCTCAGGAGGGCTCTGTGCAGTGTGTGCAGAATGATGAGAAGAGAGCAGCTGGGGGGCTTCTTCATAGCAGAGACTCACAAGGGTTGAGGAAGCTGCTTTTCTTCTTCACTTCCACACCTGGGCATTTCCTAATGTCTACCTCTGTGTGTGTGGCATGTGCATATGTGTGTGTAAAACTCCAAGTGTGGGACAGAGCAGCCCACTTAGGTTATTGTTTATGAAACAACACGAGAGAGAATTGTATGCAGATGATTTAATAAAATGGAAAGACATAAATGTGAGGTTTCAACAATTGTCTTGCACTTTATAGGTAGAAAAAAGGGTCAAGAAAGAAGAGTTATGATCTGTGCTATCAGTTGCTTGCCATTGCCAG
>NW_022651789.1:0-3450 GCF_011064425.1 Rattus rattus
TGTCCTGGGATGAAATGACATGTTTATTCTTCAGAGTTTTTCCTCAAGAATTAAAAAAAAAAAGACTCTACACTAAACACATTTTATCAGTTAGTTTTGCTTTAAGAAAGACTAAAACCACAGATATCCTTACAAATTGAGAGTAATTTAAGGGACATTTAAATTTTTGTTTTACATTTTCCTTTTTTTAAAAAAAAATCTCTACTCCAAGTTGTATACATGGGCCAATAACCTTCTCCCTAGTGACTAGCGGCTCTCACCCATAATGCTTTGAATCATTCCCTGAGACCATTCACAGTAACTCACTCCCTGAGCATCATGTTCCCTGGGCTACCCCATCTCTGCTTAGTATGTTCCCTAGGCTACCCCATCTCTGCTTTTTTTTTTTTTTAACCATGCTGGCACTGGAGAGTTTGTTATGGGGGGCATTATTTGGTAAGTTAACTTGGGATAAAGGGTTAATGACGCACATTGGTCTCAAGCAATATCAGCAGGCTGTTTTGTAAGGTCCAATAGTGAGAATATTTTAGACTTTGTGCACTAATATGTTCTCGGTTGCACCCATGGACATCTGTCAATCATTTGTGTATCATTATATTCCAGAACACCAGAGACAACTGAAATGTAAATTTTGTACACTTTTACTTACCATTTTTTTCATTTAATTCCAACCATTTACAAATGGGAAAACCATTCTTAGCTCACCAAACAAATGGGAACAAACAAACCATTCTTAGTTCGACAAACATAAGGAAATAAATAGCAGAATTAATTTGGTTTGGGGTTATGGTTTGTTGACAGGAGTCTAAAATATAAGCCGTCTCATATTTTTTATGTATATACTAGGGCATTAAATTGATTTAAAATAGAAGTAGGGGTCGGAGAGATGGCTTGGTGGTTACTACTTTTGTACAGGACTCAGGGTGGGTTCCTGTTACTGATGCATCATGGCTTACAGTGACATCACTCCAGTTGTAGGCAATGTAGTACCCTCTTCTGAACTCCACAGGCATCTGCCCTCACATGTGCATATTTGCCCACCCATATATGTGCGGACACTCATATACATATAATTTTAAAAATGAAAGGTGGTACATGCCTTTAATCCCAGCACCCAGGAGGCAGAGGCAAGTGGATCTCTGAATTTGAGGTCTGCCTAGTCTACAGAGTGAGTTCCAGGACAGCCAGGGCTACACAGAGAAACTCTGGCCTGAAACCCCACGCCCCAGAGAAGTCACTGCCAGTGTTAGACACCACATTCAGTGGAGAGTGGAGAAGCCCTTCCAAGTGCTCAGATAGGGCCAAATGTCTGCCTATTTGCTTTCTTTAATGCCAGCTCTGGAAAGAGCCTCATTTCTCCAAGTGCATCTATTCAGCTCCATATAAACTCAGCCGTATAAATTATCTGCACTTAGGGAAGCTTTAGATCATAGAGAGCTTTGATTCACAGTAAGTCAACGAAGGAACACCCATGATTTGTCCCACGCAACACTGTGAATTCTTTCCTTTTCTTGAATCTAAGTATCTTGCTGTAATGTGTTCAGAGTGGTTCATTTTCTTAACTTGTCTATGTTTTGGACTATGCCAATTTTCCATATATACTTTAGATGCAGATTGGCAATGCTGGACATAGGTTAGGGTGAGTGGGTGTGTGGACTAGGAGGGGTGTCTCTGCTCTACTTGGGTCCTTAGGGACACAGGCTGTTTTATTGATTACTTTGGCCATTGCTCAGGACCTACAGATCTCCTCTGATCTACATCTGGACAACAAACAGCAGAATCCGTTGAAGATCTCATGGGAACTTATTTAAGGAACAGGTGGGAAACTCAGTTTGGGGTGGCTCCACAAGCTTTGTTTGCTCTTAATGTCCTCGCAGCATGGATTTCATGAGCAAATGGTCTCCTAAACCGGAAGTAGAAGTTGGTAACCAATAACAGCCCAGAGTATCCTCCAGTTTGCTGTGCTCTATTGAACAAGCAGTCATAGAGGACATTCCCATCCACGAGAGGAAGCTAGATATCATGTCTTCTATGGGAGGTGTTTCAGAGAATTTTTAGCCATGAAATGTTAGGTTTGAGAGTTGATATAAGTGATTATGTGTATGTGACAAGATTCTAAAATCCTTGCTTACAATCCTGCCCATTGTAAACCATGATCCTAGGGGTAAGTTTGAGCTAGTAACTATTGTCTAAACTATAACATGTAGGTTAGATCTGACTTTATGTCCTCGTAAATAAAGTTTTATTGAAACAGTCATGTTCTATCATACATGTGATATATGGATTTTTTTTTTGTATCACAAAAAACTGTGTCACTGTATACCAGTGTTGACTAGTTTTGACAGATGAAATGGCCTGAAAAACATGGAATATTTGCTTCTTAACCCCTCATAGAAAATGTCTACTGACTTCTGTTCAGAAAAACCCGGGAGTCCCCCCTGCCTATCACAGGAGCGAGGGTAGTCAGCTTACAGTTTGATCTGATGTTGTGATTGACATCCAGGAGACACATTATTGAAGTTAATGTGTTGCTCTGGCTTTGCTAACAGTCCTTGATAAGTATGCAGGCACTACATTTTGCCATCAAATTATCTAGCATTCTGGCAGGACTGAATCTCCCAGGAGGCAGAGTGTGTTTGTTCTTGGCAAGTCCTGTCTGGATCTTGGCAATGAGCTGTGTTTCTCTTCCACCTTCTGCCTCTGCATCTTTCAATTTCTCAAAACACAACTACAGATGTCAGAACCTGGATGCACATTTATAGCCTGAACAACTCTGGTGTTGTTGCTGTAGAACCTTTCTGGTGTCAAGTTGTTCTGGACTTTTCTGTGGGTCTTTTTTGCTCGCTCTTCCTTCCTTCCTTCCTTCCTTCCTTCCTTCCTTCCTTCCTTCCTTCCTTCCTTTCCTCCTCCTCCTCCTCCTCCTCCTCCTCCTCCTCCTCCTCCTCTTTTTCTTCTTTTGGAGAGAACTGTTTTGTATTTTTTCAGAACAAAGTTTCAACCACTAGTTTTGTTTTGTTTCTTTTGTTTTTAAAGTTTTCTCTAGATTTTTGGTGGTGTTGGCACCCTGACTTGCTATAGGATAAATAAAAATGAAGAGTGGTTCTTCATTTGAAATTGAACTCAGACTTCTCTTTCTCCTTTGCACTTCTTTTCTTTCTCTTAGAAGCAATACTTTAGGCAAGCGCTCTTAGGTAACCCATATCAAAAACTCACTTTAACAGGTTGTGCTGGTGAGGTTTGGATCAAAGGGTACAGTGTTTCAGTCACAGAAGTCAAGTGAGCCCTGGAGCTCTACTGTACAGTGTTGTGCATGGTTAAGAATTCTGAATTGTTTACTTAAAAATCTGCCAAGATGTATGTGTAGATACTCTTGTGAGCTGAGCCCAGGGGACAGTCTCAGGTGTCATTCCTCAGTCAGTTTTATTGCTTTTCTTTCTCTTTTTCAGATGG
>NW_022651790.1:0-3669 GCF_011064425.1 Rattus rattus
TGTCTAACTCTTTGAAGAATTGGATTGGTATTTTGATGGGGATTGCATTGAATCTGTAGATCGCTTTTGGTAAAATGGCCATTTTTACTATATTAATCCTGCCAATCCATGAGCATGGGAGATCTTTCCACCTTCTGAGGTCTTCTTCAATTTCTTTCTTCAGTGTCTTGAAGTTCTTATTGTACAGATCTTTTACTTATTATTAATGAGATCTTGCACTTGCCACTTACATTGGCATTTAGTTATCATCAGTTGAACTCTACTATCACTGTAATGCTAAAAATTAGATATATTGGGGTTATCATGGTTAGTTTATATAGGAGGCAACAGAATGTGAGAGATAAAATGTCTTGCCATAGTCATCTCCTGGGCCAGTTGTATCTTACTATACTCTTTAATTCTTCCCATTATTATTTGGAATTTAAAAGTAAATCTCATCTAAGGAACTCTATTCAGCAATTTTGGATCATGATGATCTTAAAAATTAGTTCTCTAGAAGGAGGACATAGCTGACATATCCAAAAAGTCTTTGCTCCTCTTTTGATTTGTGCCCAGATTGCTTAGATTTTTATGAAAACAGAGCTTTTCTATTCACCCATTTATATATTCTCTTATGCATAAATTTATGCTGTTTGTATTAACTTAAGGTACTGCAACAAAATATTATAGAGAAGGAAGTTTAAATGAGATACATTTCTCCAAGCTGGAGAGATAGCTCAATGGATAACGGCAATCTCTCAACAATTATGAGGATCAAAGTTTGGACCGAGAATCCACTATTAAGCCAGGCATCTTGCCAATGCCTGTACCTCTAGCTCCAAGGCATCCAATGACCCCTTTCAACTTTCTGAACATACACGAAAGCACATATGTACATGTAAGTATAAAAATATAAATATGCAATGACAAACATTTTCTGAACAAGTTATTTGTTTCCCACAGTTCTAGAGGATGGGAAGTCCAAGAGGAAGATGTTGGCAAGGTATGTTTGATATGCAAAAATACTCAATAAAATTCTCACAAACTGAACCCGAGAACAAACTAAAACAATCATCCGTCATGATCAAATAGGCTTTGTCCCAGGGATGCAGGGATGATTCAGTATATGGAAATCCATCAATGTAATCCACTATATAAACAAACTCAAAGAAAAAAAATGATCATCTCATTCCATACTGAGAAAGCATTTGATGAAATTCAACACCACTTTATGGTAAAAGTCTTGGAAAGATCAGGAATTCAAGGCCCATACTGAAACATAGTAAAAGCAACATACAGCAAACCAATAGTCAACATCAAACTAAATGGAGAGAAACTTGAAGCAATCCCATTAAAATTAGGGATTAGACAAGGCTGCCCACTCTCTCCCTATATATTTTATTATAGTACTCAAAGTCCTAGCCAGAGCAATCAGACAACAAAAGGAGGTCAAAGGGATACAAATAGGAAAGGAAGAAGTCGGGGTTGGGGATTTAGCCCAGTAGTAGAGCGCTTGCCTAGGCCCTGGGTTCGGTCCCCAGCTCAGAAAAAAAGAACCAAAAAAAAAAAAAAAAGGAAAGGAAGAAGTCAAAATATCACTATTTGCAGATGATATGCTAGTATACTTAAGTGACCCCAAAAATTCCATCAGAGAACTCCTAAACCTGATTTTAAAAACTTCAGCAAAGTGGCTGGATATAAAATTAACTCAAACAAATGAGTAGTCTTCCTCTACTCGAAGGATAAACAGGCTGAGAAAGAAATTAGAGAAATGACACCCTTCACAATAGTCACAAATAATATAAAATACCTCGGTGTAACTCTAACCAAGCAAGGACAAGGGCTGTATGACAAGAACTTCAAGTCTCTGAAGAAATAAATGAAGAAGATCTCAGAAGATGGAAAGACTTCCCATGCTCATGGATTAGCAGGATTAATATAGTAAGAATGACCATTTTGCCAAAGCAATCTAAAGATTCAATGCAATCCTCATCTAAATTCCAACTCAATTCCTCATAGATTAGAAAGAGCAAATTTATTTTTTTTTTTTTTTTTTGGAGCTGGGGACCGAACCCACGGCCTCGAGCTTGCTAGGCAAGTGTTCTACCACTGAGCTAAATCCCCAAACCCCAGAAAGAGCAAATTTCAAATTCATTTGGAATAACTAAAAACCCAGGATAGCAAAAATTATTCTCAGTAATATAAGAAATTTTGGGGAGAATTGCCATCCTTGATCTCAAGCTGGATTACAGAGCAATAGTAATAAAAATTGTACGATATTGGTATACAGACAGGCAGTTAGATCAATGGAATTGAAGTCACAGAGATGAACTCACACACCTATGGTCACTTGGTCTTTGACAAAGGATCTAAAACCATCCAATGGATAAAAGATAGCATTTTCAACAAATGGTGCTGATTGAACTGGAGGTCAACATGTAGAAGAATGCAAATTGATCCATTTTTATCACCCTGTACAAAGCTCAAGTCCAAGTGGATCAAGAACCTCCACATAAAACCAGATACACTCAAACTAACAGAAGAAAAAGTGGGGAAGAGCCTGGAACACATGGGTATTGAGGAAAATTTCCTGAACAGACCACCAATGGCTTGTGCTCTAAGATGAAGAATCAACAAATGGGACCTCATACAATTGCAAAGCTTCTGTAAGGCAAAGGACACTGTCATTAGGACAAAATGGCAACCAACAGATTGGGAAAAGATCTTTACCAATCCTACATTCAGTAGAAGCTAATATCCAATATATACAAATAACTCAAGAAGTTAGAGTCCAGAGCGTCAAATAATCCTAAAAAAAATGGGGTACAGTGTTAAACAAAGCATTCTCAGCTGAGGAATATCAAATTGCTGAGAAGTACCTAAGGAAATATTCAACATCCTTAGTCATCAGGGAAATGCAAATGAAAGCAACCCTTTGATTCCACCTCACATCACTCACAATGACAAAGATCAAAAAACTCAGGTGACTGAACCTCTTTGATCCTGGCCCACAGCTCCCTGCTCCCAAAACCCTTGCAAGAGAGAGATGATTGCCCAGATGTGTGGGCAATCCTGAGACTGCAGGGCAGGAGAGACTGCCACTTCTGCCCACCTTTGCACACATCCCAGGCCCAATAGGAAACTATATCGGGCCTCTGGGCAGAGGAAGATAGGGGCAGTCAAGCTGCAGGAGTCCTGCGGTCCAGACTGCACCAGGATCTGAATGGATCCGGTGAAACAGCTCAATGCACCCAAATCCCGTGGGAGGGAGAGCTAGAACTTTAGAGGGGTAGACACACCTGGGAAACCAGAGGAGACTAGATTTAAAATTACATTTGATCATGATGATGGAGGACTTTAAGAAAGACACAAAGAACTCCCTTAGAGAAATGCAGGAAAACACAAGTAAACAAGTAGAAGCCTTAGAGAGGAAACACAAAAATTCCTGAAAGAATTACAGGAAAACACAATCAAACAGGTGAAGGAATTGAAAATGGAAATAGAAAGAATAAAAGAAAGCACCAAGGGAACAATCCTGGATATAAAACAAAAAAAAAAAAAAAAAAAAAAAAAAAAAAAAAAAAAAAAAAAAAAAAAAAAAAAAAAAAAAAAAAAAAAAAAAAAAAAAAAAAAAAAAAAAAAAAAAAAAAAAAAAAAAAAAAAAAAAAAAAAAAAAAAAAAAAAAAAAAA
>NW_022651791.1:0-3463 GCF_011064425.1 Rattus rattus
AAGAGCACCAGTGGAAGGGGAAGCTCTGGGTCCTGCTAAGACTGAACCCCCAGTGAACTAGACTGTTGGGGGGAGGGCGGCAATGGGGGGAGGGTGGGGAGGGGAACACCCATAAGGAAGGGGAGGGGGAAGGGTGATGTTTGCCCTGAAACCGGGAAAGGGAATAACACTCGAAATGTATATAAGAAATATTCAAATTAATAATAAAAAAAGAAATGTCTTTTATACTATATTAAAATGTACAGTGAATATATACACCATAACACTTGAATTAATGAATAAGTATTTTATGTGCATTTGTGTTTTGATGTATATATGTGTTGTGCCCACCTCGGCTGGCAAGGAAGACGCAACATGGTCGTATTCTTCTCAACAGCCTTTATTGCAGGACCACCTCTTTGCAGATATGGGGACCTCGAGCTGCAAAAGTGCTCGCCTTATATACACAGCAGGCTGAGGCTATGCTAATTGTCCTTCAGGGATTGGCGGAGCATGAATCCTTCATTAGCATATTAACATCAAGCCAACTGGCACCAGGTGCAAAACCCGCGCATGCGCAGTACCGTTGTTCACCACAGGTGGGCGCCCTACATATATGATTGTGTATCATATGTATGGGCATCAGATACCCTGAAACTGGATTGTCATGCAGATTCTCAGAAATAAACCCTTGTCTTCTGGAGGAGCAGCCAGTGTTTCTAATTTCTTTACCTTTTCTCCAGCGCAAATATTAAATATCCAATAAAATAAATAAGCACACAAATATGTGAGTAAATAAGTGGTACTGCTATTATACAAACAGTCAGTTTTACATACATTTCCCCCTGAAAGCAGCTATGAGAGACAGTCTAGAGAATGACACCATGCTGATGGAAAATCAGTAAGGCACACTGTGGTTGAGGGCACAATAAAAAATACAATAATATATCAGGTTGCTGTCTCTAATCTTCTACAACCTGTCAAGTGATCTAGCATTCTAATTTTTTCATGATTGGTGGAACAACATTAATACTTGATGGGAAAACATTAGTACTTAGATAGTTCCAGGCAACCAAGCACAGCAGTCCTTGTAAACATGAATTACTCATAGACAACAGAGTACAGCAATTGTTACTCCAAGAAAGTTCCATTTACTGGAAGCTCATTCCTCTTTAAGACAGAATACAAACATTTCAAAATATAGAACTAATATCTACATATGTATAAGAAGTGAAAAAAGCAAATTAATGAATAATAATAATAACAGCAATGATCATGTGCAATATTACAGCTCATATCATGAGAGTTTTATATGAACTATCCATTCGCCTCATATAAACAGTATGTAGTGAATAGCACTATTATTCTCATTTATCAGATAAGTTACTTCAAGTTTGAACAAGTTATCTGAGTTCAGGTTTTATAGTGTCTTACCTCAATACAGGTACTGTAACGAATATCTTAGATGGATAATTTATAAACAATAGAAATAGAAATAATTGCTCACACCTCTGAAGGTTTGGAAGTCCAAACTCAAAGTGTTAGCAAACTCAATGTCTGCAGAGTCCTTTCTTCTTTCTCAATAATGGCACCTAGATGTATGGTTGCACAGCACAAGGAAAGAACAAGATTCCATAGGTTTCTTTGTTCAAGAATTAATTCTATCTATTAATGTGGAATCTTCAGGAACTAATCTCATTCCAAATATGCAAAGTCTTATATCTGTATTGGAGAATGAGGTTCAATCATACAATTTTGTAAGTAAAAAAATATTCAGAGACACATTTATTTTTAAATGTACTTTAAATCAACACAATCTGATTTCTGTTGTTTTGGTATTAATTTCTAAGCTTTGAATGAAGGGTGCAGACACAAGTTAGACAAGAAGAAAGGTCTCTATTTGGTGCAATAGGGAAAGAAGATCTTGAGAAAGATAATTGATTTAAAGCATGAAACTATAATTGATCATGACTTTGTTTAACAGGCATCAAATAGGTTCATAGGAAACACAGAAATCTCACTGACCAGGACTTACATTATTGTACTCCTGGCCCTTATAAAATATGAAATCATGGGTATATACAACAAGAATATAATTTTTTTTCTTCACAGAAAATATATTAATGCCCAGCAATATCTATCACCATGATCTAGAATCTCCCAGATAACTTGGAACAGATCAATATTTTAATCTACATCTCTGTTTATGTAAGTATGAGTATAGATGTATAGGTGTTTAACCATGATTGAGACTATATTCATATCCTCTATGCTGCCTTGGCCTCAATAATTAGGAAAGTAGTAAAATATATGGCAAGACTTGGGTAAACACATGCAGACATAGAAAGTAAGAATACTTCATATTAAATTTAGCTAATTCACTTTTTTGAAGTTTGAATAACACCTGACTCTTTTACAGAATGGTAAGTAACTTTGAAGAGACCTTTTCAATAAAAAATAAGGCATATAGAATGGGCTTTCTTTATTTTTGGATTAAAGAAGTTCTTATCTGTGGAAAAAGTAGCTAAGTAAGGCATAGAAGTCATTCAATAATAAAATTGGAAATACTGCTAATCAGGACTTAATTGAAGAGTTCAATCTCTGAGTCAAGAGTGAGACAGAATACGGAGGATAGGGAGGGGAAACAAAAACACATAATGATCCCATGTATGAGAGAGTGAAATGTGTCTTCTCATCTATAATGCAGCCACATAATGATCCTGTAAGAATTGAAAATGCCAAGCAATCAAAGGCCATATGTCTTCAGCTCAGATCCACAGAGAATCCATGTATTTTTAATCAAGGCTGCATCTCTGAAGCATGTTTATGTTTTCTTGGCATTAAGATGCTCCCACAAATTAGTTTTGTACTGGGCTCCAGGCTGTTGTTACCTTTGGCTATGCCAGCAGAAAGGAAGTTGGCAGATCCCTATAAAGCATGGTTGTAAAGCTAATGTAAACTCTCTTTGAGGGAGAAAGAACATCAGGCAATACATTAGGGCTGAGGATATGAAATCTCACTTTCACAAAGATATCTATTGACACCCGAGGATCCCGGCCCGCAGCAGCTCTCTGCTCCCAGAACCCGTGGGAGAGATACCTTACCGCCTGGTCAGGTGGGCACTCCTGAGGCTGCAGAGCAGAAGAGACCACCAACACTGCCCACCCCTGCCCACATCCCTGGCCCAAGAGGAAACTGTATAAGGCCTCTGGGCTCCCGTGGGAGAGGGCCCAGGTGAGGCAGGAGCCCTGCCTGAGACACCGCCGGAACCTGAAGGAAACAGAACGGATAAACAGTTCTCTGCACCCAAATCCCGTGGGAGGGAGAGCTAAACCTTCAGAGAGGCAGACACGCCTGCGAAACCAGAAGAGACTGCTCTCTACACACATTGCTGATTCCAGAGGAAAACACCGGAGGCCATCTGGAACCCTGGTGCACGGAGGCTCCCGGAAGAGGCAGCGCAGATCTTCCCGGTTGCTGCCAC
>NW_022651792.1:0-3450 GCF_011064425.1 Rattus rattus
GCAGAGAACTGTTTACCCGGTCTGTTTCCTTCAGGATCCGGCGGTGTCTCAGGCAGGGCTCCTGCTGCTCCTGGGCCCTCCCCCACCGGAACCCAGAGGCCTTGTACAGTTTCCTCTTGGGTCAGGGATGTGGGCAGGGGTGGGCAGTGTTGGTGGTCTCTTCCACTCTGCAGCCTCAGGAGTGCCCGCCTGACCAGGCGGTAAGGTATCTCTCCCACGGGTTCTGGGAGCAGAGAGCTGCTGCCTTGAGCCTATTTTTATCAAGGTTCTATTTTGAATTTTATACATTTCAACTGCAGAATTTCCCTATAAGGTCCTTTATCATGCTGTCTTTCACTTTATTAGCATTTGGTATTTGTGAGATGTTGGCACAACACCCTCCTTTGAAATTGCCTTTTCATTTATTGAGCATACTTAAAATAGGTTTCTTTAAATGTCTCGCCCATTAAATGCAACAAGGCCCCTCAAAAGAAAGCTTTTATTACTTTTAGTGTGCATTTAACTTTCCACTATTTATTTTAATGTCTCATAATTTTTAGTTGAAAATTGACCATTTAAAATGATTTTTCATATGAACTTAGGTATTTATTATGTTCCATCTCTTTGTTCTTTACTAACTTGTTGGCTGATTTCTTTAGTAATATATCAAAGCCATTTCAGTGAAATTTCTTTCATCAGATGCATTATACCTCACACATACCCTTCAGTATGTGTCAGTGCAAATATGCAGGGTCTCCTTGCTCAATAATGACAAGTATGGTTTTGTCTGGGTCCTCTTGAAAGGGGCATTTCTAAGAGCACTTACTCAGTTTGTCCTGTACCAGCTGTCATTGTGTACAATTCAATTTGTGGATGGTGTTTTGTATCAAAGTGAAAAGATCCTTTCCTGACATCATAGAAATAAAAACTTCATTATTAACAACTTCTAGGTGAGACAAATACATAAAAATATCATCAGTCGTTAACATCCCTTTGTTAAAAATGGAAAAATATTAGATGTGTTTATGAGAAAACATCAGGAAAACATGGTGTTCACTGTTACTGTGTTTCAACTCAAAATGAGACATAATCAAGGTTCACCCGCAGACAAATGATCAAGTAATCATTGGAATATTGTAAATATGGGATGTAGGAGAGATATTTAAAAGGCATAATGAAAAGAGGAAATCTCCATAGGAGTAGAAAGGAAAATTTTTAAATGACTAAATCCAAGAGGAAAAGAAAAATTATAAAATTCCATTTATGATACAGAAAAATATCCCATTTCCCCTTTTCATTGCATATATCTGAGATGTAGAAAATTTTGGAAAGGGGTGTGGCAAAAAATGCTCAGTAGCTAACATGCTTGCTATGCAAGTATTATTTTACAAGTTTGTTTGCCCAGAACCTATATGAAATTTGGCTACAGTAATTCATGGCTGTGATACTGGCACTCCTATGGGGAGAGGAAACATGAAGAAAACAGAATGTTGAAAGCTAGAGGGACATTTACTCTGCAATACAGAGCAACAAACAATAGAAAGATTCTGCCTCAAACCATGAAGACGGTAAGAATTGACACCTGAGGCTGTCATTTGACCTCTAAACATTCCCTGTGGCATGCACTGCTATGAACCTGCATGTGTGTGTGCACGCACATGTGCACATACACATACTCACTCACACACGTGTAATAAAAAATATTCAATTATGGGCTGGAGAGATAGCTCAGCTATTAAGAATCCTTGTTCTTACAGAAGAATAGAATTACATTCTCAGCATTCATGTCAGGTAGCTCACAACTTCCTGTAACTGTATCTCTAGGGAATCTGATGCCCTCTTCTGGCCTCCACAGCCACCTACATTTTTGTGCATATACTCACAGAGGCACACACACACATATTAATAAAAACAAAGTTAAAAATTAAAATAAATTGTTAAGCATAATGTTTTAGAAAAATGACTATATTATCAAGCAAGATAACATACATTGTCACACAGTCATCATTTAGGAAAAATATCTGAAATACACTCAGCAGATTGCTACTATGCAAACAGGTGTTATTAACTATAATCAACATACAGTGAGTACACTAGGATACTAGCTTTATCCATACCTTTCATACCTGAAGCTTTGTGCCTTTTGAGTTAAATGTCCTAACCCCTACCTGGGCTCTTGTGATCAATATTCCTTACTACGTTATTCCTTTACCGATTCCACAAGTGATATCAATGCATCATTTTCTTTTGGTGTCTGGCATTTTAAACTTATAGTGACATCTAGTTCATCTGTGCTTCTGAAAATGATATGGCCTCCTTTTTAAGCCTGTGTAACATTTCCTGACAGCTAAGGGAGTCTTTAGGTAAATACACTAATGCAGAGCACAATTGCCTCTATCTCTTCATGAACTAGCTTGCACTTAACATAGCTCATATTATGGCTCCTGTTTATATCGTTTTTCCGATACCATTTATTGAGGAGACAAACTTCAGCATGACGACATAAAATACACACAGATCAATGGAAGAAAACCAAAAGTACAAAAATAAAGGCAATACATGCAACATCTAAATTCGACATGAGAAACAAGAATGAACAATGAATTATCTGGGAGAGAGGTTGCTGGGTATTCCTATGAGAGATGATCTGGGTTAAATGGAATGAGAAAACCCTCCCTTTCTAGGTGGCAACATTTCCTGGGCTGAGATCTTGAACTCTATAAAAAGGACAAAGTGACCTGAACAATAAATTTGTCACTCTCTGATTCCTCAGTGCAGATGTGACCATCTTCCCGAAGCTGTGGCTATTGTGACTTTTGCAACTATGAACTAAAATAAGCACTTTATTTCTCATTACTTTTGTCAAGATAGTTTATCACTCCAATAGGAAAGGTAAATAAGACATCTGGTTTTCTATTTTTTTGACTATACACACCTATTCCTATGATCGTCCTTCTGAGAACTGCTATTGTTACAGCCTACAACTTTTGGTAATTTGTGTTTTTAATTTTGTACTATTGGAGATATTTTTAACATTCTATTTGAGATAGCTCATCAATGCAGAGTTCATGATGCTCTTGTAGATGAGTAGGATCCCTGCTTTCTATTTATACCCTACCTTCATGTCTGAGACCCCAAAGGTGGACTTCAAGGAGTTGCTGGATCTCTTTGTCCTTCCCAATATGAGGCCATGTTGACAAAAGCAACAAGAACAGAAAAAAAATTCTCCCTGAACATTTATCTGACTAGACAGCTGAAATGGGGAAAAGCCACTTTTTTTTTTATTAACTTGAATATTTCTTATATACATTTCAAGTGTTATTCCCTTTCCCGGTTTCCGGGCAAACATCCCCCTCCCCCCTCCCCTTCCTTATGGGTGTCCCCCACCCCACCCTCCCCCCATTGCCGCCCTCCCCCCAACAGTCTAGTTCACTGGGGGTTCAGTCTTAGCAGGACCCAGGGCTTCCCCTT
>NW_022651793.1:0-3401 GCF_011064425.1 Rattus rattus
AAGATAGATTGGGGAGCTTTTTATGATTGAAACATTAAAACAGAGGCCTGGAGAAATGGCTCAGTGCTAAGGACATTTGCCACGAACCCCGAGAGCCTGAGTCCCATCTCAGGGATCCACATGATGGAGAGAGAATCAACTCTACAAGTTCTCCTCTGACCTCCGTTACTGTGCTTTGACCTGTGCACCCACCCCGCTGCCCGTACTGAAAACATAAATAAATGTAATAATCAAAAAATATCAACCTGGGGGTTGGGGATTTAGCTCAGTGGTAGAGCGCTTGCCTAGCAAGCGCAAGGCCCTGGGTTCGGTCCCCAGCTCCGAAAAAAAAAAAATCAACCTGGCAGTGGTGGCACAAAGCATTAACCACAGCACTCCGGAGGCAGAGGCAGGCAGATCTCTGGGTTTGAGGCCAGCCTGGTCTCCACAGTGAGTTCTAGGATATCCAGGCTAACAAACAAACAAAAATTTAAAAGCAAAATAGACCTCAAGAAAACTTAACAGCAATGTGTCTGAGTAGTTAGCAGCCAATCTCATCCAAGAACCGCTTTAAAACTTGTCTGCAGTATTGTTACTAGCAGTGAACTCTGAGCCCATTCAAGATTTTGGTAGGGGGCTGAGAAGTGTTTCACAGGAAAAGAGCTCTGGTTGTTCCTCCAGAGGACCTGGGCTTCATTCCCAGCACCCGCACAGTGGCTTATAACAGTTTGTAACTTAGTTCCACGTGATCTGACGCCCTCTTCTGGCCTCTGTGGGCATTGCTTACACTGGCTGTATATAGACACGCAGTCAGGCAGAACGCCCCCACACATAGAGGACTAGAGAATAACACAGGGGTTAAAGAATTGAAGAAAAAGGGGCGGGGAGAGATTTGGGTAGTCATACTGTTTGGTGGGTAGTGTTGGCTATAATTTTCTGTATCTTAATCACACAAAATACTTTCCATAGAATGTTTATACTTGTGTCTCTCAAAAATAGTCTCCCCTGAATATTCGATAGGAGTAGTTATTGAAAATTGCCTTTGAAAGACTTTGGAATTTAGGGTTAATGCTCATCGTTGGTATTTAACTTCTAGGAATGAGCTATAGAATGAATTCTTAAGACACATGTCCTTATCTCTCTTAATTTGCATGGTGGAAATGCAAAATGAGAAGCTTCTCTTAGCATAGTAGTTACTGACTTGAGACATTGCCTTGCCAGGGTCGGGGTATGTACCACTCAGGGACAGAGCACTTGTCGAGCATGCAGAGAGCCCAGGGTTCTAGTCCCAGAATAACTAACAAACCCCAAAAGCAGATTTCCATGCCAAGACCATTAGGAGAAATATTTCCTATTGTTTCTGATCAATGCTCTGAGTCTGATTACAAAAATGGCCTCGCATCACTTACTTAATTTTTCGGTGTTTACGTTGAAGGGTTTTGTTTTGCCTCTCCGCCCTTTGCAGAAGATCTATGCATCAAATGAGTCTGACATAACATTTTGTAGAATCTTCAGGCCACGTACGCAGCTTTTACCAGTTGCTGCCTGCTGGTGCTGTCTGCCCACACGGCTGAGGCAGCTCTCCGAAGCTGCTGGTTCAGGATGCTGCCCACTTTGTGAACTATTCTCTGCTCAGATAAACTCTGCTCAACTTAATTCCACTAAGGTGTTTTGTCTAACACCCAAGACTGTGCTGTCTTTGAACTGTCTCCCTGCTTCACTTCTTAAGAGGCTACAAGGACATGGTAGAGAATGCAGGCTCCGTTGCCAGGTGGCTGGACAATGAATACTGACTCCAAACCTTACCAGCTGTGGAAATCCCAGCGAGATTATTTAAACCTTTGCTTCTGTCCCATTACTTTCACTGTGGAAACGATAATCATACCCAATACAGTCATGCTCAGTACAATCATACCCGGTACAGTCGTGGTCAGTATGGGGATGGGTTAATGCATGTGAAACACTTAAAATTAGTGCTGGCTGGTATTCCGTGGCTGTGTTTGCAGTTATCATTCTATTAAATGTCTGGCTCACTTCTGAACCCTTGGTTTGGCCTTGGTTCTCTCTGCAGGATCCTCTTGCTCCCAGTTCCTCAGCCTTTAGTCTCGGCAGTTCTCCTAATGACTTCTTACTTTCTCCCTCTCTCCTCAACTTTATCTTAGCCTCCAGATTGAATGACGATTTACCTGTCCGGTGGCTCCTTATGTTCACCCACCATCCTGTGCTTTCCACGTAAGCTCGAGAATCACGGTTTTAGCTGAGTAAAGTGTCACAGGCATGAGCTCAATACATAAAAGAGCAAATGAATTCCCATCTTGCCTCCACCTTCTTCCCATGTGTCTGTAGCCAGTGAGGAACCATTGTAATGAGAACAGGTTGTCCTCCATCTACTTCTGACTGAAGAGGGTGTTGTAGCATTAACCAAGGTGGACAGTGTTGTTCATATTAAAAATAGTTATCCTTTGTGAACTGTCTTTAAGGTTTTGGAACCAAATAGTAAGTTTTGAGAAAAGGATGTGTGTGTGTGTGCATGTTGTGTGTGATGTGTATATGTATGTGTGTATGTGTATGTATATGATGTATGTGTATGTATATGTTGTATGTTGTATGTGTGGATGCATCAGCCCAGAGAGTAGGGAATCTAACTCTTCTGTCTTCCCAATCATGACAGCTAAAGCTCACTATGCCTTCTTTATACAACAAAATCCAGGGAATAGAGGAGGTCACAACTGTGCAGTTTACAGGACCCAGAGACAGCTGCATCATCAGAGTCCACCCCATCATGAGTGACAGCTCATGGAAACTGGAAACAGAGTGTATTGCATAACCTGAAGGCAGCTCAACAGGTTGGAGCATGTCCTTTTCAGGTTGGTCTGAGTGTTTTTCCAGGCAGCTCAACTGTTCTCTCTTTCTTTTAGACGGCTTGGTCTGAGCATCTTCAAGGCAAATCGACTTGTCTTTGCAGTTCTTACAGCTTATAAATGCTCTTGGAAGGAGGGGCTTAGTGAATCTGTTTGGTTTCATGGACTTCCTGAAGCTATTTTGTGTTATTTATGTTTTGAGTTTAAGGAACTTCCTTGCAGGATGGAAGGTTCCACCTCCCTTAGAAGATCCCTTTGTTTTCACCTTGAGAACATCCTATCTCAAAATTCTATGTCTTAAAGATTTCCCCTCCAAAATGGAAGGTTTTAATCCAGTAGGAAACTGCTATATAACAGGAAGGGAGGTTAAAATGGAGCAAATATGTAAAAAAAGAGAACAGATCAGCCTTAGGAAACGTGAGAACACACCTGGTAGACCCAAACAGTGGCGTCTCAAACCTTGGCTGCCTATATGAGGATAAGCAAACCTGTGGAGAAACCATACCCACTTTCCTACTTTCTAACCCTATGTGGCCTTGATCTATCATTGGAGGATTTGTA
>NW_022651794.1:0-3443 GCF_011064425.1 Rattus rattus
TGATGGAGAAACTCAATGAAAACTTTAAAATCTTGAACTCCCCATGGATGCAGGTGAGTCAAAGATATTCTCTTCATAAAAAGTCATTATGATTATTTCTCTAACAGATTAAAGGTTTTTTAATGTATATTTTTATTTATTAATAATTAAGTAATCTCTGCTACATATGTAGTGGGAGCCATGGAGTGGCTCATGTATATTCTTTGGTTGGTGTTTAACCCCTGGGAGCCCTGAGGGGTCAGGTTAATTGATGTTTTGCTCTTCCTATGGGGTTGTAATCCCCTTCAGCTCCTTTAGCCCTCCCTCTAACTCTTCCATTGGGGTCCCTAGGCTCTGTTCAATGGTTTGCTGTATCTGCATCTGTCTTAGCCATATGCTGGCAGAGCCTCTCCGAGGACAGTCATGCTAAGCTCCTGTCTGTAAGCACATCTTGGCATCAGCAATAGTGTTGGGGTTTGGTGTCTGTGGATGGAATGGATATCAAGGTAGGGCAGTCCCTGGATGGCCTTTCCTTCAGCATCTGCTCCAGTTTTGTCTCTGTATTTCCTTTAGACCGGGCAACTCTGGACCAGGTGTGGGAAGAGACAGAAGAGAAGCCCAGAGGATCAGGAGAGCGAATAGAAATAAGCTGGGGTTGGGGACTTGGAGAACCACTAGAAAGTCCCAGAAGCCAGAGGCTCCCAGGACCCAATGGGGATAACATTAGCTGAAATACACAAGAGCAGGGAGATAAAACCTAGAGAGACCACCTCCAGTAAATAAACATGGCCCCCAGTGGAGGGATGGGGCAACCCACCAGTCTAAAAACTTTTAACACAAATTAACAATTTTACTTCAGTATAATATGTCTATTTTCTAGACATTTACTTTGAAGTTTGGAATAAAGAACTTTGTTGGAATGCAGAATCAGTCTCTCTTATTCTCCCTCCTTCTCTCCTTCCCATTCCTCCCTCCGTCCTGTACCACTTCCCTCCCCCACTCAGTTACTAAGGAGGGAGTAGGTGAAGGAAAAACGATGGGTCTGGTTGAATATAAATCTTAGTGTGGAGAGTTTGTGTAGTTTACACGTGGCCCAGGGTTTGATCCTAATTGAACAACAACAAAAGGAACCCACATATTAGTTATAAGGTGTCATTGTCAAGGCCACTGTCAAGCCAAAGAAACAGATGGAATGAGGACAGACTACTACAAAGTCTTTCTATTTTTTCTTTTTACATAGATGTTGCCCTTGCATACTTTTATGTGTACTACATGCTTGCTTTGTGCCCACAGATGCCAAAAGAAGGCATCTAATCCCCTCAAACTGGTATTATAAACAGTTATAAGTCACCATGTGGGTGCTAGGAATCCGTGATCATCTGGAAGAGCAACACATGTTCTTCACCTCGGAGCCACCTGTCCAGCCCCTTTCCTATCATTTTAAACTCAATTCCTTTGTTTTCTGGACTCTGCTTCCACATGGATAAATGGTGATTATTTTCTGGAGTTGTGACAAAGATAAATCTGATGGTTTTCTTCTCTGTCTCTCCTTTTTCTTTGATTTTTAAATTTTTCATGGCAGAATAAAGAGCCAACCAATGAAATGAGTGTTTCCACATCATGGTCCTGTCTAGATCTTGACATGGTGGCATGAATGCCTCAAAAACTTTATTGGAGACTTTGGTTTCAGACCACATGGCAGTATTTGAATACAGCTCAAGCCCACTCATTAGGAGTTTTCTCACTGACTCCCTTTTCTGAATGATATTTTGGTGACAGTCTCTAAGCATGTTCAAGCTCTCAGAGGACATCCACATTTCCATTGAAAAGATTCTGTCATTCAAAGGTTTGTTTGACTGTCAATAAACTCAGAGACACTGTTATCACTTTATATGGCTGAAATTTCTACTTTGAAAATATTAAGGATGGGAACTTAGAAACACCAATGGGAAGATGAACTGGTCTTTGGAAGGGGTCAAAGAATCCTACTCTGCTGGGCTGGCAAGTCCAGAACTCTGCATGGAATACGACTATGTGGGTGCATAGAAATTTTTTAAAATTACTCTTAGGTATAAAATTTATCTAAAATATTACATTGGATTTCATGATATATTTTTTAAAGCGCAATTTCCTATTTTCTTACAAAATAGCCTCTTTTTTTATATTGGATTTTTTATGTACATTTTAAATGTCATTCCTTTTAGTGGTTTACCAGCCATGAGCATCCATCCCATACCCTCCCCTTCTTCTATAAGGGTGTTCCCCTTCTTCAATCACCTCCCATTACTGACTCCCCAGCCTGACATTCCCCTATACTGAGGGGTCCAACCTTTGCAGGTCCAAGGGCTTCTCCTCTCATTGGTGCCCAACAAGGCCATCCTCTGTTACATGAGTAGATAGAGCCATGGGTCTATCCATGTGTAGGCTTTGGTTAGTGGTTTAGTGCCTGGGAGCTCTGGTTGGCCATTTTGATAATATTAATATTGCCAATATATGAGCATGAGAGGTTAGAGTCACACCGAGGTATTTTTGTTATTTGTGACTGTTGTGAATGTGTCATTTCCCTAATTTCTTCCTCAGCCTGTTTATCCTTTGAGTAGAGAAAGACTAGTGATTTATTTGAGTTAATTTTATACCTAGCCACTTTGCTGAAGTTGTTTGTGAGGCTTAGTAGTTCTCTGGTGGAACTTTTGGGGTCACTTATGTATACAACCATATCATCTGCAAATCGTGATATTTTGACTTCTTTCTTTCCAATTTGTATCCCTTTGATCTTTTGTTGTTTGAATGCTCTGGCTAGGACTTCGAGAACTATATTGAATAAGTAGGGAGAGAGTGGGCAGCCTTGTCTAGTCCCTGATGTTAGTAGGATTGCTTCAAGAATCTCTCCATTTACTTTAATGTTGGCTACTGGTTTGCTGTATATTACTTTTACTATGTTTAGGTATGGGCATTGAATTCCTGATCTTTCCAGGACTTTTATTATAAAGGGGTGTTGAATTTTGTCAAATGCTTTCTTGGCATCTAATGAAATGATCATGTGGTTTTTTTCTTTGAGTTTGTTTACATAGTGGATTATGTTGATGGATTTCTGTATATAGAACCATCCCTGAATCCCTGAGATGAAGCCTACTTGATCATGATGATTGATCGTTTTTGATATGTTCTTGGATTTGGATCGCAGGAATTTTTTTTTTATTAACTTGAATATTTCTTATATACATTTCGAGTGTTATTCCCTTTCCCGGTTTCCGGGCAAACATCACCTTCCCTCCCCCCCTTCCTTATGGGTGTTCCCCTCCTCACCCTCCCCCCATTGCCGCCCTCCCCCCGACAGTCTAGTTCACTGGGGGTTCAGTCTTAGCAGGACCCAGGGCTTCCCCTTCCACTGGTGCTCTTACTAGGATATTCATTGCTACCTATGAGGTCAGAGTCCAGGGTCAGTCCATGTATAGTCTTTAGGT
>NW_022651795.1:0-3420 GCF_011064425.1 Rattus rattus
TGTGTGTGTGTGTGTGTGTGTGTGTGTGTGTGTGTGTGTGTGTGTGTGTGTGTGTGTGTGTGTGTGTGTGTGTGTGTGTGTGTGTGTATTGAGGCAAGAAGTCAATGTAGGCGTTTTCCTCAAGCTCTCTCCACCTTTCTTTGAGAAAGGGTATTTTTTTTTCTTTATTAACTTGAGTATTTCTTATTTACATTTCGATTGTTATTCCCCTTCCCGGTTTCCCCTCCCCATCCTCCCCCCTTTACTGCCCTCCCCCCAACAATCACGTTCACTGGGGGTTCAGTCTTGGCAGGACCAAGGGCTTCCCCTTCCACTGGTGCTCTTACTAGGCTATTCATTGCTACCTATGAGGTTGGAGCCCAGGGTCAGTCCATGTATAGTCGAGAAAGGGTATCTTATCAGACCCTGAGCTCACTTGACTCGGGAATGAGTTCCAGGGATCCACCTGTCCCTGGCCCAACCATGGGATTATAGATTTGGACATTGAAGCTTGCTTTTGCATAGTGCTGGGGGATCCACACTAAAGTCCCCATGCTTATGCAGCAGGAACTTCTCCCCAGGTCCAGATAGAAGTTTTTTCTCATAAATATAAAGAGAGCTCAGAAGTAGGAAATGCAGTAGTAATACATGATCCTTTAGTAGGTCAAAGGAAAAAACTCATTACCTTGATGCTCAAAAATGTTAGGGTTTTTTTTTTCTTATGCTGGGGAATAAATCCAGGGCTTTATGAATTCTAGGCAAGTGATGTACCACCTAGTTGCATCTTTGGCACTCTTTTTCCTGGGAACAAGTCCGTTGATACACCAGGAATAGGAATTGAACATAACAAAGGATCTGTCTCCAAAGGAAAACCAACATCACGGTATACCTGGCTTCCACAGGGAAGCCCCAAACAAGTAGGAAATGCCTGTTATCACAACTTATTGTCAAGCTGGAAGTGAAGGACCAAAGGCACAGACATCAAAGCATTTTCCAGACTAGAAATAATACATGCATTTTAATAAAGAATATGCACTATGGAGCTGCCAGGCAGGATGGGCCCACTAATGACTGTTAGGAGGATAACTGATTGCTTGCTGATTGGATTTGAGGCCTGCCCTGCAGGAGAGAAGTCTTGCTTGGTATCTTAAACCCCAGAAACATGCCCAACAGGTAGGGCATAGCCTTGGAGGGGATCTTGAAAAGATGTAATTTTAAAACCCAGCCATAGATCAGGCAGCCCCATCCCCACTTTCATCCCTGACTAGCTTAGAAGCTACACCCAGCTGATACCCACTGTCCATTGGGTTTCTTCCTTAACCTGTAAAATCATTGCTTTACTTTTAAAAAACTTAGAAAAAAGGCTGGACTATAAGAACATAACATTAATATGCAGCCACTGTTCAGACCCTAATATCCTCAGCAGCTGTTTCCTCCTCACAGATATGGACAGGCAACTAAGGTATTGTGAGCTCCCTAGCAGACTAGGATCAGGATTTGTCTCCAGGGAAAGGGAGTTTACAGCAAAGAAGCTGGTGTCCACACATCCTGCTTTCACCCTGTTCCCTACCTCTGCTTGGGAATCAGGCAGCTGGAGTGCAGGCCTGAAACTGACCCCATCCTCAAAAAAGGTAAAAAGGGTATCCCACATCTGCCATGCCAGCTCTCATTCCTCTCTTCAGAGGCCTTGCCATGTTGTCTCTGGTGCTGGCACCAGAATTCTCTCTCCTCAGAGCCCCTTACCATGGTCTTGCCTGTCTTTCCATTGGGTTGGTAACTATTCCAATAAAGTCTTTCCTTCCCAGTAATCTTTCTCAATGTCACTCTTGACTACAACCTCTGGAACCTTTGAGTACTTCCAACCATTATTTTGGTAAATAAATTTATTGTGCCCAAAAAAACCCTCCTTCTTCTATACACATATGCTTATGTCTACAAACAAGTGCTGTTTCAGCTTTAGTCAGAGAAGTTTTCTTTTCTTCTCTCCTTCATAACCTGTCTATTTGCCTCCATTTCTTTCCCCTTCATTCATGCTGTGGTTCAGCCAGATCTGAACCCACTTCTTTGAGGATTTATAACTCTTTTTTTTATTTGCTTCTTTATTTTTTTTATTTTTTTATTAACTTGAGTATTTCTTTTTTTATTATTATTTTTTATTAACTTGAGTATTTCTTATATACATTTCGAGTGTTATCCCCTTTCCCGGTGTCCGGGCAAACATCCCACTCCCCCCTCCCCTTCTTTATGGGTGTTCCCCTCCCCATCCTCCCCCCATTGCCACCCTCCCCCCAAAAATCTAGTTCACTGGGGGTTCAGTCTTAGCAGGACCCAGGGCTACCCCTTCCACTGGTGCTCTTACTAGGATATTCATTGCTACCTATGAGGTCAGAGTCCAGGGTCAGTCCATGTATAGTCTTTGGGTAGTGGCTTAGTCACTGGAAGCTCTGGTTGCTTGGCATTGTTGTACATATGGGGTCTCTAGCCCCTTCAAGCTCTTCCAGTTCTTTCTCTGATTCCTTCAACGGGGGTCCTATTCTCAGTTCAGTGGTTTGCTGCTGGCATTCGCCTCTGTGTTTGCTGTATTCTGGCTGTGTCTCTCAGGAGCAATCTACATCCGGCTCCTGTCGGCCTGCACTTCTTTGCTTAATCCATCTTGTCTAATTGGATGGCTGTATATGTATGGGCCACATGTGGGGCAGGCTCTGAATGGGTGTTCCTTCTGTGTCTGTTTTAATCTTTGCCTCTCTATTCCCTGCCAAGGGTATTCTTGTTCCCCTTTTAAAGAAGGAGTGAAGCATTCACATTTTGATCATCCGTCTTGAGTTTCATTTGTTCTAGGCAACTAGGGTAATTCAAGCATTTGGGCTAATAGCCACTTATCAGTGAGTGCATACCATGTATGTCTTTCTGTGATTGGGTTAGCTCACTCAGGATGATACTTTCCAGTTCCAACCATTTGCCTATGAATTTCATAAAGGCATTGTTTATGATAGCTGAGTAATATTCCATTGTGTAGATGTACCACATTTTCTGTATCCATTCCTCTGTTGAAGGGCATCTGCGTTCTTTCCAGCTTCTGGCTATTATAAATAAGGCTGCTATGAACATAGTGGAGCACGTGTCTTTTTTATATGTTGGGGCATCTTTTGGGTATATGCCCAAGAGAGGTATAGCTGGATCCTCAGGCAGTTCAATGTCCAATTTTCTAAGGAACGTCCAGACTGATTTCCAGAATGGTTGTGCCAGTCTGCAATCCCACCAACAATGGAGGAGTGTTCCTCTTTCTCCGCATCCTCGCCAGCATCTGCTGTCACCTGAGTTTTTGATCTTAGCCATTCTCACTGGTGTGAGGTGAAATCTCAGGGTTGTTTTGATTTGCATTTCCCTTATGACTAAAGATGTTGAACATTTCTTTAGGTGTTTCTCAGCCATTCGGCATTC
>NW_022651796.1:0-3438 GCF_011064425.1 Rattus rattus
CCAGAAAAAAAAAAAAAATTAGAAGTCAAACTTGTGATTGCTCAGTTGAGAAGACTAAATGAAAATTAACATCATTTTTTTTTTTTTTTTTACTTTTGAAAACTTTTTAAAAGACTATTAGGCCCAGGATAAATATTCCTGGTGATTTATTTATTTATACTTTTTTAAAATACCAGGACTGCCTTTCCATCTGTAATTTGCCCCACTCTATGGCCAGAGATTGCTTTTGAGGTACAAAATGAAGACGCGAGTGCACCAACATGTTTAATAACAAAACAGAAAGCAATAAAATGAGGTGCGTCTGAGGGCATTAAAGGGCAAGATAAGAAACCTATTAGGTTTCCTCTCCTAGAGACCCAGAGATAAATGAATCTAAACAGTTTACTTCCCTGCCTTCTCCAGATTATTTGCTGGTAAGATGGATTGATGGCCTCTCACATAAACACCTCCACAGCTCAGACCGTTCTGCTATTTCACCCTTCCCTCAGTATAGCACTGGTGGGCGGCTTTTAGTCCATCTTTCGTCATAGTTATTGGAGATTGTAGACCATCAGCAGTCTAGATTTTATACTCTCAATACCAAACAATTACAATAGGGATGCTGACACAGATACCCTCATGTCGAATCTGGTTTCTTCTTGTCCTTTAGGTAAATATCATTATATAATATCAAGGGGTTGGATTTATTTCCTTGAACAAGAGCAAGAGGGGCTGCTGGTTTCTGACTAAGAGGGTGCTAATGGGGGGATGCCCAGCCTATCTTTCATATCTTCTTTGTAAACATCCCATCTGCTGTTCATTAGTTTCACTCAAGTTCTTTCCACAGCATCGCAGACCGCATAGAACATGGACTTTGCGGTCAGGCCTGCCTGGAATCCTGTTTCTGCCTTTCATCATTGATGTGACTTCGGGCAAAAGTGTTTGACTTTTCCAGGCCAGAGTGTCCTTGTCTGGAAAAGTAGGTGAAATGCAGTAAGATAACATTAACGTAGTTATTCTCTGGTGCTGGGCTTGGAGCATGGAAGGCATTCAACCCATGGGAACAATGGGAATCCGTTACGGGAATTTGACTCACATTTAAATGGTTTTATAAGGTTAATTAATACTTTTTACAAGAAGTAAGTTTATAGCATTCCAGCTAGCCACACTTTTTAAATACCCATGATTGCCGCAACACAATAATGTAGAGAGGGAAAACTATTCTCCGATGTACGTACTGTTCTGAAGTATCAGTTGAGAAGAGATTATTTGAGAGAGCGTTGCAGAAACTCAGTTAAGTTTGTGAAACACTGAGATGAAAGATTTATTTGCTAGAAGACTTATCAGCACCTTTGAAATGTAAGACCCTGGAGCCCCCGCAGGGATGCCCAGGATAAGTTACGATGACCACAGAGCTCCCTTTACAGGATGGTCAAAGGGCAGAGTTGGGCAGAGAAGTGTTCTCACTCAGACCTACGCAATCGTAAATTCTCGAGGTCCTTTCCAAACAGGCGATCTCACTGGCGACAGGACACCTAATTCTAAGCAGAGGGCCGTGTGAAGTTCTCTTTATTGTGGCTTAATTGCGTAGCCTTCTTTCAGATTTCAGAATCTGTTGCCTGGCCTCAAAATGGCTACCGCTGTATTTATTACGGGGGCGTTGCTCTTTCTACTCAAACTGTAGATGGCTGAAGCAACTTCCTTTCCTCTGAGTTATCGTGGGTCAGCTCCTGTTTTCAGGAGATCATTACTCGGCTGGCTTTTCTTTCATTGCTGTGATCCCTTTGTGTTATTTTTCAGATGTTTTTTACTTAAAATGTGGCTGATTGGTTGATTTCTTTGTGTGTGTGTGCAGGTCCCATGTGTGCGGGTGACTAAGGAGGCCATGGAGACCAGAAGAGGGGGTTGGACCCTCTGGAGCTAGAATTAAAGGTTGGTTGTGGGCTACCCGACATGGGTACAGGAAACTGAACTCTAATCCTGGGGAGGAAGGCATCGAGCACTCACACTGCTGAAGCTCCTCTTTATGGCTCTTTTTCAAATCTAGACCTCAGAAAGATCATTCACAAACCAGACTATGACTATTTTAAATGGGAAAACACTGTCCTATCCATATGGAAGGCAAACTGGAAAAAGAGTCTTCTTTGCTAATAATATATTTTAAAATCACCCCATCCCCCACTTTGGACGGAGTGTCATACAGCACAGGCTGGTCTTGAACTCACCGTAGCTTGGGAATGCTCCTGAACAAATTCTCCTCTTTCTGCCCACTCTTGAGTGTCCGCATTGCAGGCACGTGACCCCCCTCCTGGTTGGTTGGCTTTCTCAGTACCCGGGATCCAACCCCCGGACTTCGTGTGCGCCAGTATTCTACCAAGTGCGCTACGTCCTGTCCCTCCCGAATAGCTTAGTCTAGAGCTTTTAAACTTGGCATTACCGTTTAAAATCTATACTAGAATTAAAAGAAAACAAAAGGCAAACTCCCGAGGTGCGAATGTCCCCATTGCCTTGCTGTGACTGTAAGACATAACATGCCGTTCCCAGAGAAAGTGTGTGAAAGCCAAGACAATTTTGTGTATCTGACCTGCCGTTATCACCCATGTAGGTTAAAATGCTCAACCCCTCCATGCTGGCAACGTCCTGCCCTATGTGCTGTAGCTGCTGTTCGCTGAGCGCTAATGAGGAGGTGCCCACTAGTCCTCTGTGAGACTCAGTTAGCCCGAGATCGGTAAGGGCTGCTGCTACTCTCTTACATTCGTTCCAGTCACCATCGGGTTCCCAAGGTCACACACCACCATCCTGGTTACGTTTTCCATCTTGTACTCACAACTCAGGAGCCTCAGTCCCTGCAAGGGGAAAAGAACACCATCAACCATCTTGGAGTGCAGGGGCAGGAGGAGTTCCATCCTGTGGCATGCAGCGTGGGAGGCCTGAGCGAGCGCTGCCCTTGATTTCAAACACCTGCGTGGGTCACGCGGCACCAAGTTAATCCGCTACCATTGGCTCAAACCAGGACCAGTTAAACTTGAGGAAAAGCCGTGTTTTGTTGCAGGATAAGAGGCTCAAATGGGATTTACGTGAACATTTTGTACTTTCACCGAACCTTAATGTTAAACTCAGAGCATTAAGATCAGAAAGCAATCAAATGTGAGCAAACAGAGTTCGTCCTTACGCTCATACCACAGGAGTAAAGCAACAGGGGTGCATGCCGTCGTTATGTCACCGTGACCATTTGTAGGGGAACTTCTGTGGAACCAAATTTCTGCACAGGAATTTTAAGAAGATTTTATCAAATGTGTTCAATCTTTCAAATATTTAAGATGTGATTTAAAAAAAAAAAACTCCTTAGGTTAGCATACAAAAGAATAGATTCATTATTATGGTATTTTCTTTCTTGAACAATAGTTGGGTTGGTTTTTATTTTTTTTGTGGTGTGTGTGTGTGTGTGTGTGTGTGTGT
>NW_022651797.1:0-3423 GCF_011064425.1 Rattus rattus
AACACCCATTCAGAGCCTGCCCCACATGTGGCCCATACATATACAGCCACCCAATTAGACAAGATGGATGAAGCAAAGAAGTGCAGGCCGACAGGAGCCGGATGTAGATCGCTCCTGAGAGACACAGCCAGAATACAGCAAATACAGAGGCGAATGCCAGCAGCAAACCACTGAACTGAGAATAGGACCCCCGTTGAAGAAATCAGAGAAAGAACTGGAAGAGCTTGAAGGGGCTCGAGACCCCATATATACAACAATACCAAGCAACCAGAGCTTCCAGGGACTAAGCCACTACCTAAAGACTATACATGGACTGACCTTGGACTCTGACCTCATAGGTAGCAATGAATATCCTAGTAAGAGCACCAGTGGAAGGGGAAGCCCTGGGTCCTGCTAAGACTGAACCCCCAGTGAACTAGACTGTTGGGGGGAGGGCGGCAATGGGGGGAGGGTGGGGAGGGGAACACCCATAAGGAAGGGGAGGGGGGAGGGGGATGTTTGATGTTTGCCCGGAAACCGGGAAAGGGAATAACACTCAAAATGTATATAAGAAATACTCAAGTTAATAAAGAAAAATAAAAGATTTTAGTTCTTGAAATGATTATTGTCTTTAGGCCCTTAAAATAAAATCACAAAATGTTGGGTGACTTCATGGATAAGAAAGAATAAAGCATGTGGTCATCTGAGACTGTACGTAGTGGACGAAGAAGAGAAGGTGATGGTAATTTCAGAATCTCTCTCAACAAGAGAAGCTCAAAGCCAAGGGTTAATTCAAGCCTAGAAACAAGACACTTTTAGTCTAAGTTTTCATGTTTTTACAAAATTATTAATAACCTTAATCTATCATATTTCTTATCTAATTGATTGCATAATGACATTAAACAGGAAGTAGCTGTATTTTAGATCTCTTGTAGAGTATTTACCTCAGAATTTTAAAAATTTGTTTACAATTTAGCCACAGAGATATGTGAATTGCTCTTGCTCTTTCTTATTGAATGTCTAACGATTGATGTAACTACAGCAGTTGTATCTTAATCACTGTTGGAGATTAGGCCATTTTTTTCTTATACTATGCAGCTTTTCTATTCATCATTTGAAATAATATTCTGGTCAATATCTTTATTTCCATATGGACTCAATATAATGAGTGAGAGGTTTAGATTTTTGTTAGATTGTTGAATCAAAACAAGACTTAACCTGCCTCTGTCTCCCAAAGCAATATATCTGTATTTTGGCAGGGCTATAGTTTTCAACAAATAAACTAGCTCATTCTGAAATACAAAGTTTGTTGGGTTTTGGTAAACATATGTGTCTAAAAACGCCATCATAATGAAGATAAAAGAAATTCATCACTGCCAGAGCTAGAAACAGGGCTCAGTGGTTACACCTATTACTACTCTTCAGAGGAACAGGTTTGTTTCTAAGCATAGAATAGTGGCTTAAAACAGTCTACCATTTCAGCACAGGAAATATGACAGCTTCTTAGGTCTCTTTAGGCAATGTGCACACTCACAGATAAGCAGTACACCCACACATATTAAAGAAATAGATAAATATTTTAAAAACATTTTAAAAAATTATCACGTAATGTTTTTCTATATAGCATGTCTGTTACCCTATACACATAGTGAGTAGTATATTTTACTATGAGCACATATAACTATTTATTATGATACATCTAAGCAAATAGAATTTTGTTATAAGTCTGTATGACTATATTGACTTTCATTTATTTTAATTGTTGTTCCAACTAATTGTTCTAATTAATTGATCATTTTGTTACTGTATAAAAATATTTACTTCTTTTGCCCTATTAATGGACAGGTTGTGAATTTGTAATTTTCAACTTCGTTAAGATTGTTTTAAGTAATTCCATAAAACTAACTTGATATGTGGCTGGGTGCTGTAGTGTCCAGAAAAGGTTTATGTGTTACAGACTCAGTATTTACCTAGAACTATTATATAGTGACAGTGTTTTTAAGGAGCATAACTTCAGTGAGAGGTGTTTGTGTAGTTGAAAAAGCACACTTGATAAGACTTTGAACACCAATATCTTCTTTCATTCGCCTCTGCTTGCTGATGATATGGTGAATTAGAGTTTCTCTTAATCAAGGTTTCCCACAATAATGTGTGATCAAAGGCCTAAAGAAATGAGGTGAAACCTTCAAAATAGTAAACTCTAATAAACCATCTAAATGTATAAATTGGACATCTGAGGTATTTGATATTATGATAGAATGCTTATCAGCATGCTAAATTTACTTTCAAATGGTACATTTGAAATCTAGAATTGAATAATAATACCCTCTTCCATTTCTTTGAGCCTTATCTTTACTGACAATAATCAGTTTCTATCCACTACTGCCACTCACTTTCTGAGCTAATATCTTTGTATGAATGGCTTGACAAATGTGGCCATACCCATAAACATTTATCTTTAACAATTACTTCAACCTACTCTCAGGGCTCTGAGTTGAATATATATTAGTGAGCTCCAAGCTACCAAAAATTCTGTTGATAATTTTGATACTTTTTATTTATAATGTTTAAGTGCATCAAGTTTCAGAACAGAGAAATGTACCATCAAAAATCATATTTTTAAGTGATAAGCTATTATGTCATTTTTTGGTATAAAATCAAGTATTTTTTAAAATTAAAACATTTTCAAGTAAATATGGAACCCCTGGAATTCTTTATGTATTTTAAAAATAATTCCTGTTATTACCATGAAATTATTCTCTGACTCTGTTGCTTGACTGTGGATCCTATCCCCTTAACTGGGCTGCCCTGTCCAGCATCAGTGAAAGAGGATGGACCTAGTCCTGCAGTGATTTGAGGAGCCAGGTCGAGTTCATACCTAGGGGCTCCTCTCCCTTCTCAGAGGAGATGGGGAAAGGAAAAGTAGTAAGGGAAAGACCCTTAGGTCTAGGTGCTGGGTGGGAGACTAGGAGGAGTAGGTAGACTGTGATTGCAATATAAAGTAAATAAATTAATGAATGGAAAAATAATTTTCTCCCTTTTAACATTAACTTTGTGATATCCCTATAGAGGAGGAAAAGCAGCTCCAACTTCCTTCAGTATAGTATCGTCTTTTCAACTTATGGAGAAGCTGCACGAATAAAATGTAAGACTTTGTACAGAACCACAAATATCAAATGTGACAAAACTGCAAATTTACTTTCACTTATTATATTTTGGTCTGAGGATGGTCTCTGTTTTGATTGTTCTGAAGTATTAAAAATTAATAATAAGCCGCCTAGCTACCCAAAAAGAAGAAGTAGGGTCTGCGAGAACATGAACTTTTTACCCCTCCCTTGCTGTACAATGGTTCCCGGAACATTCTTGCATGAAAAGTTTCCTGGAACAGCCACAATGACCCATAGCCTCCGGCCACAATGTTCCAACGGCCCTGTAAAATGTCAC
>NW_022651798.1:0-3391 GCF_011064425.1 Rattus rattus
GGCTCAATGGTATATATATATATATGTGTGTGTGTGTGTGTGTGTGAATATATATGTATGTATCATATAGATATAGATATACATATATGATGCTGGGGCTCAGAGATGGCTCAGTAGTTCAATTGGGGTCTGGGGGTGTTGCTCAGTTCTTTTTTTTTTTTTTCTTTTTTTTGGAGCTGGGGACCAAACCCAGGGCCTTGCGCTTGCTAGGCAAGCGCTCTACCACTGAGCTAAATCCCCAACCTGTTGCTCAGTTCTAAACGGGTTGCCTGGCATGTAAGAATCTTGGGTTCTATCTCCAGCACTTGGGGTGGGTGATTGGAAATAAGAAAAGGAGGTTCAGAGACGCGGGGAGCAGGATCCTCTTTAATTGATAGTCTGAGTCCGGGGCATGGACCCTGACCAGCAGGCTGTCTCACCTGTGCCATTGCCCTCTCTCCTGTCAGCTTCCAGCAACGAGTGGAGCGATTTCACGAGAACCCAGGGGTCCGCGAGCTGCCCTCCGACACCTACATCAGCAGGACGATCTCGATGGTCAACTGTGGGCCCCCCCTGAGGTGAGAGCTTCCACGGTGACAGTGACTTGAGGGAGGCCCCTGGGTGGGTAGCATTAGGCTTGAGAAGGAGCATGGGTAGAACTGTAGAGGGGCACCTTGGGGAAAGCCATGGCTGCCCAGATTGCGGCACTCATCCGTGTAAGGAGAACATTGATGTGTCAGAATTGGAGACATACAGAAACTATGCTCAAAGAATGATGACAATATTGCTCGTGAAGGCCTGAGTGTGGATCTCCAGCAGTCGCTGTAAAAGCCGGGCGTGGGGACACACATCTATAATGCAGTGCTGGGATGGCCCAGCAGAGTCCAGAAACTCTTGTCTCAAATGATAAGACCGGGGCTGGAGAGGTGGCTCAGCTGTTTTCCCAAGGGACCAAGGTTCGATTCCTAGTACCCACGTTCCCAGCTTCCAGATCCAAGGAATCTGATGCCCTCTTCTGGCCTCCAAAGGCACAAGACACAGAGGCGGCCATGGATATCCATGCAGGCAAAACATCCATACACAAAAAATCTTTTTTTTTTTCTTTTTCTTTTTTTTTTTTTGGAGCTGGGGACCGAACCCAGGGCCTTGAGCTTGCTAGGCAAGCGCTCTACCACTGAGCTAAATCCCCAACCCCACAAAAAAATCTTTTTAAGCAATAGAAGAAGACAGAAGACACCTGACGATCACCTCTGGTCCCCACATATGCAAAGAGGCAGACAAAGAAACACACACACACACACACACACACACACACACACACACAGTATACATATTGTATAAATGTTATATGTTTTATATATAGTATATGTTGTATATATATGTTATATTTGTGTATTTTGTGTGTATGTATATTCACATATATACACATACCACCTTTATTTTCTATTAACTTGCTTTATATTTAATTTTAACTTGCATTTAATTTTGAGACAGAGTCTCTTTATAACTCTGAGTGTCCTGGAATTTACTATGTAGACCAGGCTGGCCTCGAACTCACAGAGATCTACTCTCCTCCACCTACCAATGCTCCGACTAAACAGGTGTGACCCAATGCCCAGTCACATATAATTTTAAATTATTCACTTGTAGATTAGGTTTAGTACAGGGGTCTCGTGTGTCCCTGAAAACAATCTTAAATTTCTGATCTGCCCGCCTCTGCCTCGAGGCGAGTCCCACCCTACGGGCATTGGTTATCTATGATCACACCTGGGGTAAAAACCAGAGCCCAGAGCCTGTGTTCTCAGTACACACGGCCACTGAGCTGCACTTCTTACATGGCTTTTATGAAACTGGGGATTCAGATCAGTGAGATGGATTCTCAGTGGAGAAAATCACTTGGAGCCAAACCTGGTGACCCAGAGTTCTGTCCCTGGGACCCACATGGTGGAAGGAGAGAACTGACTCTTTCGGGACGTTCTCTGACCTTCACACATGCACAGTGGCAGACATACCCCTACAAAGGATGGTGATGATGGTGATGATGGTGATGATGGTGATGGTGGGTGGTGATGATGATGGTGATGATGGTGATGGTGGTGATGATGGTGGTGGTGATGATGGTGGTGGTGATGATGGTGGTGGTGATGATGGTGGTGATGGTGGTGATGATGATGGTGATGGTGGTGATGGTGGTGATGATGGTGATGGTGGTGATGATGGTGGTGGTGATGATGGTGATGATGATGGTGGTGGTGATGATGGTGGCGGTGATGGTAATGAATGAACAAGCAATGAGAAACCTCTTTACCCATCCTGGCCCCTTTGGAAGAAATCAATATCATTAGTATTACCTGCATGTATTCTGACAGATAGGTACGTTTTCCGTGCGCTGAGAAACATAAGTGGAGCTGGTTGTGGTAGCTCACACTTTTAATCCCAGCACTCAGGAGGAGACGCAGGTGGATCTACACAGTGAGTTCCGGACCAGCCAGGGATAGAGAAACCCTGTCTGAGTGAAGAACCGTCTGGAGACAGTTCGCCCTGGGAGAATGGGGCAGATGAGTGAGGCAGACTAAAGGCTCGTGGAGTGGTCATCTTCATTCAGAGCATCAGCATTTTAACTCCGGAGGGCTAAGGGGAATCACAGGAATAAAGTCTCCAACCACAAGGACAGGCCACACGCGTGGTCAAAGCCTGTTTTTCTAGAGGCACAGTAGTGGATATCAATAGCCAGGTGTGGGAAATCTCAAGTGGGCTCTGTCTTCCCACTGCTCCTGGGAGGGGCACGAAAGCACAATCCAGAGCAATGCTGTGCTGGGTTTTATTTGGTTTTGTTTTTTTTGTTTTGTTTTGTTTTGTTTTGTTTTGTTTTTGTGCTGGTTTTTAAAGACACCGAGGTCACAAGACCCTTGTCCTGGTTTCCTAGAGCTCTCTCACATTCTCCTCCACAGCATATGGAATTAAATAGTTTACTGTGTGCACACATCTATTGCTTCTTGTCTGTTTTTTCCCACGGATGGCAATCCAGTACAAACCGCAGCAGGCTAGACAAGAGTTTCGCCCTCAGATTGAATGGACCTTTAATCTCTTTCTGTCTTTCAGAAAAAGATTTATTTCACTCCTTATGTGCATATGCCTGTGTGTGTTTGCATGTGTGTACCTTATGTGCATATGCCTGTGTATGTTTGCATGTGTGTATGTATATACCTGTGGGTGCATGTGTGTATGTATGTGTGTGCATGTGTATGTGTGCATGAGTGTGTGTATGAATGTGTGTGTATACATACGTTTGTTTGTGTGTGTATGCATGTCCATATGCACATGTATGCACATGCAAGTGTATGTGTGTATGAGTGTGTGTGTGCATGTGTATGTGTGTATGTGTGTATGAGTGTGTGTATACATGTGTATG
>NW_022651799.1:0-3361 GCF_011064425.1 Rattus rattus
GGCAGAGGGCAGAGGGCAGAGGGCAGAGGGCAGAGGCAGCTGAGTCACAGCAGGCAGAGCCAGAGGCCAGAGGCCAGAGGGCAGTGGGCAGAGGCAGAGGAGGCAGAGGGCAGAGGGCAGAGGGCAGAGGAGGCAGAGGGCAGAGGTAGAGGAGGCAGAGGCCAAAGGCCAGAGGCAGAGGTAGAGGGGCAGAGGGGCAGCAGAGAGAAGCAAAGAGGCAGAGAGAGGCAGAGAGGCAGAGAGGCAGAGGTAGAGGCAGAGGCTGGTGGGTCTCTATGAGTTCAAGGCCAGCCTGGCTTACATAGCGAGTTCCAGGACAGACAGGACTACAAAAAGAGACCCTGTCTCAAAATAAAATAAAATAAAATAAAATAAAATACGGCAACCCCCAAAAGGAGTCCAGATCGGCCAGCCCAACATCATGTCCCAGTGTAGTTTGGATTTGGAATGTTCCCAAGAGCTTACTGTTGCTGTGGCCTCCAGCCCACACTACTGGGAGACAGCAGAATCATGAAGAGGTAACGCCTTATGTAAGGTTTTAGTTCATTAGACGTGTCAGAGAAAATGACTGCATGGTCCTGGAGACAGCTCTGTTCATTATGTCCTTTCTACCACGGTAAGCTCTCTGCCGCCAGCCCACAATGTGCTCTTCAGAACCGTTGAGTATCAGGTACAGGTATGGCAGGGCAGAGTGAGAGCAGGCACGTGCTACTTAGGGGCAGCACAAACAGTAGGGGCCAGCAGCAGGAGTCAAGAGGAAACTCCATTCTTCCTCTCAGGTTCCTTGTCACTGCCCCAGTTCAGGGCTGCTGTCTCTCTAGGGACCTCTGCTGCTCACATTGTCTTCTAGAAGAAGCTTGTCCCCATGGGTGAAGCCTGAAGGGAATGGTGATCCTTCATTTACCACATGGGAAGGAAGGAAGGAAGGAAGGAGGAAGGAAGGAAGGAAGGAGAGGGCGGAGGAAGAGGATGAGGAGGAAGGAGAGGGCGGAGGAAGAGGATGAGGAGGAAGGAGAGGGGGATGGGGGAGGGTAGAACAGAAGGTTGCAAAGGTGGTTTACACCTGCTCACCTGCCGCCAGCCCTGCATAGAGCTTCCTGTACAGAGCTTATGGGATGCTGATCCTGTAGGAAGTCCCCTCTTGGAGAGTCACTCAACTGACTCTGAGATGGGTAGAGGCAGAAGGTGAGTTGAAGATGGCCTTTTAAAGGGCATAGACCTTTCTAGGACCCACCCAGGATGCTAGGAAGGGACAACAGGCACAGAGTGACAGATAAAAGAAAAACAACCCAACCCTGTTTACCTCTTGCCATTTGCAGATGCAAATGGTGTTAGTAACACTGGCCTTTAGGACCCCATTTGAATGAGATCACAGGCCAAGAAAAACCTGGGGAGGCTCATTCCTTCCCCTTCTGTGGGCTGATTGCCAGAGACAGAAGCCTGGATAGATGTCCCTTTCCTTCTGGGGGGCGGGGCTGGCAGACATGGAGTGCCTCCCTGCTGCCCCTAAATCAGTAGAAACCCTTCATAGCCAGGGGCACTGTGGAGACAAAGACATAGCAGTCTCCAACTTACAGCCAAATCTGTGTGTCAGGCCATTTCGGATATCTGTACACAGCAATGTTGACTTCCTGTGGCCATAGAAGCTGATGGAGAATTCTGTAGAAGGCTCCAGAGTCCTGACCTTATAGGGCATCTCTCCAAAGCCAGCAAAGGTTACTTGGTCACTCAGACTCCCCTGGAAATGGTTCAGGGTCTACGTGGAGATGGCATCCCTGGTTGAATGCTCTGGTCTCCACTCCAGAGGCAATGTATAGGCTCATTCTGTGTGTGTGGTACCCAGTGAGGAGTGGTGCAAAGGCTGGGTTCTTTCCTCTCCCTCCCTCCCTCCCTCCCTCCCTCCCTCTCACATTATCACTTGTGCTGTATCTGCTTCCAGGATCACTCATCAAATAGATGATTATCCAAGCTATGGTCTTGGGGCCAGTTGGGCAAGAAACCGATTAGTACATTGGTCCCACACTTTAGCTGCTATCGTGGCCCTGGGAACCAGAGCATCTTCCAAAGAACTAGTGGTTTTTAAGTGGAAGTCATATCGAGCAGTGGAGAAGAGCAGCAGCCAGTGAGGAAGATCACTCAGAAATTATAAAGTGCCGTGGGTTTAAGGAGAGCAGAAACCTGGTTAGGAAATATGTGAAGAGCACACATTGAAAAATGTGCCCACGACAGCTGAGAATCTGTCAAGTGACAAGAGAAGGCTTTGTGAAGAAAATGAACCAGAACGCAGGGTGTCAGGCGGACAGATTGGCCCAATTAAGGCTGGGGGAGCTGGGGGGAGAGTGAGTTATGGCTTTGTGGCTGGGCCTGTGGGGGGTCCACAGAGCCGTTCCCAGCAGCGTCGAGACACCCAGTCCCGAGAGGCACAGAAAGAATGAGGCAAAGGCCGTGAGTATCTGCTGCCTGCCTGCCTGTACCTGCTGCCCACCCTGCTCACTGCTTTCCTGAACGTGCCATCTGTGGGACTGGAGCCGGCATGGAGGGACAGCATCTCACTGAGCACGCAGGATCTTCAAGCCTTTAGTGCTGGGCACCAGGTGTCATCCTTACCTTGCAGGAGCCCTGAGGTCTGGGGCGGGGTGTGGTACACAGCTGTAACTCTGGCACCAGAAAGGCCGAGTCAGAAGCTTCTCTGACTTCTCATCCCAAGAAGAGGAAGGGAAGGGGGGAGCAAAAGAAGTGAAGATGGAGGGGAGGAAGGGTGGGAGGGAGAAGAAGACAGTGAGAGGGACACAGACTGGGTAGGAGGGAAGATGAGAGAGGACTAGGAAAGTAGGGAAGAGAGAGGAAAGAAGGGGTGAAGGAAGGCAGAGAGAGGAACGGGAAGAAGGTGAGGGAGAGAGGGAAGGAAGGAGGAAGAGGGTGAGAGAGGGAGGAAAGGAGAGGGAGGGAGAGAAGGAGAGAGAGGGAGGAAAGGAGAGGGAGGGAGGGAAGGAGAGAGAGGGAGGGAGGAAGAAGAGGGAGGGAAGGAGGAAGAGGAAGAGAGAGAAGGAGGAAGAGGGAGGGAGGGAAGGAGGAAGAGGGGGAAGATAGCCTGCCATTAGCTCACTTCCCCTGCATGGTGGGCCTCATCTGCAGGTCCTCACCACACCATTACCACCTTACAGAGGCAGGAAAGCATGATGGAGATTTAGAGCCAGAGCCCTCAGAGTTGGTTGAGTGAGCTGTAAGGTCACACTAGCAGTGAGTCATGGTGCCCTGGCCCACCCCCAGACAGTTCCACTCTCAAGTTTGCATTCTGAACGATCTGCCATTTCCACTAAAGGATCTGACAAGTCCTGCAGCCTGGATGGGCTGCATGGTC
>NW_022651800.1:0-3416 GCF_011064425.1 Rattus rattus
GACTTCAGTAACCAAGTACTTATAACCCTATCTCGAGCGGATCAAGCACACACACTCTTCTGGATTCCCCCCCCCCAATACACACATCATACACAGAAATAGAAATAAATCCTTTCCCCTGAAATCCCAAACAAACTACTCCCCATTTCTTTGTTTATATTTTTTTGTTTTTTTTTTTTTTTTTTTTTTTTTTTTTTTTTTTTTTTTTTTTGGAGCTGGGGACCGAACCCAGGGCCTTACCACTGAGCTAAATCCCCAACCCCTAAAATTTTTAAATTAAAAAATAAATAATGTGGAAAGCAACTGAGGGAGATGCTCACCGTGGTCCTCTGTCTACCATGTGCACATGCACACAGACACACTCACACCTACATGAACACATGTACACACAGACTCAGGTACATATACACACAAGTAAAGAAATTTTTAAAAATGAGAAAAGATTAGGACTATAGCTCTGGGGTTCAATGCTTGCCTATGGATGTGATGCCCCATATTCAGATTGCACATGTGAGCCTGGGTCTCAATGCCAGAGCAGGAGCTAGTCAGAGATACAAGGTGTTAACTAGCTTAAAAGATGGAGTACTGTGCCCCTCCACACTGCTGCAAACTACTACAGGCCAACCGAAGCGACCCCAGACTCCCTCTGTAAACTTTGTAAACCAGCAAGGCAGGGACACGGCCAGGCCTCTACCCGAGGAGCTCCAGTGGTGCCAGGCCCTGCCCCCCAGACTTCTCTAACAATCTCTGTTATTCCCAGAGCAGGACCTGCTCTACAACAACAACCCAAAAAAATCCCACCAGGCCCTGAGCTTGCCACAGAAACCCACCTGATCACGAAAATCCACCAATCTCGGAACAGGAAAAGCGACCAATGCCTGAGCTCCACCAGACTAAGGACTTAAAATCCCACCAATCCTCACCCTGGAAAGTTTGTCCCCACCTCCCCGATATCCTATATAAGCCTGGCTTTCCTTCTCAAACCTCTTGTTTCTCACGTGTTTTTCCCTCCCAGTAACTCTTAGGTGAGGTTTGTTGCACGATGTGACTTTGCGGTATCCCTTGGCTCTCAACTGCTAAGATACCTTTTCCTTGAGCGCCTCAGCACACATATTTGCTGCTGCTAACCGTATCTCTAGACCGATAGGAAAATATTTAGAATATTTACCACACCTATGTTTACTGGGCAGGAGGAAATTTCTAGCAACTTCAATTCCCGATACGAGAACTTAGAAAATAAGTCCATGGCCTCTTTTTTCGACTGAGGAATGTTAATAGTCACCGACAAAGCATGACGAACACCCCCAGCACCACATGCAGAGGAGAGTTTGGTCCCGCCTCCCACTGACACGTGCCCTGAACCGCTAGACTGGGAACGAACTGTTCTCTGACCAACTGCTTTGAGAAGCACTGGTGTAAACTGTGAAGTGAGCTGACCACAGACTTAAGCAGAAATAAGACAAATACCTCAGTCTGTAGAGCAAAGAGTGAAGTCCACGACACGGGACTCTGCCGGCCTTCATCATCACCGATGACAAACTCCTCATGTGAGGGAGTCTCCATACTTGTTAAAAACTCGCATGCTGTATATGCTGCTGCCTCATCTGTTTCCGTTTCGAAAGAACCTCCATCCAGTGAGTCGGCCTCTTCTAGGACGCAGTCCCACGCAGAATAATCTAATGAGAGAGCTGACCGAAGTGACGCCATGTCTGACATTCTGTAATTAGGGCTCCGGTGGGCTGAGCCACTTTCAAAGTGAAAAGAATGGCTCTGGGGAAGCTCAGAGCTAAACTCACAGGCGACAAGAGGAGGGACAGAAAGTGGTTTAGGAGGACTGCGTAAAGGTGACCTCTGAGTAGCAGCCAGCTCAGGGGCTTTGGGAGAGGAGCCGATGTTGTTGAGGTCTTGGGAAAACTTACCTGGATCAAAATCCTTTGAACCAGCGAAGTTATCAGAGAAAGTACCACCCCTAAAGCCCGTACCCCTAGAGCTCATATCCTTAGGGCTGTCACCCCTAAAGCCCCTGAGAGGTGGCTCTGAGTCACAGATGTCTGTAGCTTTAGCAAGTTTATGGCTATAGTTGAACATAGGTCGACACGAGTTAGTTGGGATGAATCCTACAGGAGAAAGAGAGAATTGTGTGCCAGGAGGGGGAGGGGGAGGAGCAGGGGGAGGGGGATGGGTACCACCAAAGAGAGAGGGAGGGGGAGGAGGGTGGGTGCGAGCAGGGGGAGGGAGAGGGAGAGGAGGAGGGGGAGGAAGATGGGTACCACCAAAGAGAGGGGGAGGGGGAGGAGGGTGGGTGCCAGCAGGGAGAGGAGGAGGAGGAGGCAGAAGACTGATGTTGCAGAGAGGAGCTAGGAAGGCAGAACTGGAATGACCAGCAGAAAGGAAAGAAAACCCAGCTGTGACTGCCGGAGCAGAAGAAACCATGGAAACAGGCGCCTTTCGAGGCTCATCTGCCATAAGCAGTTTTCGAAATTTTCTTCCTTTCTTTAGCTTCACCGGCTGTGGGCAGACACTGAGAGGCAGGTGGAAGTCAGACTGCGCCGTTGCGGGTGACTGTGCCATCGCAGGCGTTCCTTCAAAATCTTCGGAAACTTTTAGATTACGCATCTTTCTAGTCTTTACTTTACATTTTTTAGCAGCAGTCAGCAGTGATGGTTCCTCATTCCCTTCAGAAGAGATGGAGAAGGGCTGCCCAGGAGGGAAGGTTGTGCACGTGAAGAGAAAAACGGAACAAAATAAATTAGGGACCATTCTTCCAAGCAGCTGGACTGTTGGGAGCAGCCTTATGTTAGATCAAAAGCAACCATATTTCAGCCTTATGTTAGATACTTAAGTCTGCACCTGCAGTTCTGCTTGAACTTAATAGATAGAATAAATCTTGTCAGGTTGCTTAGCACTGGTGGTCAGGTCACTGAGCAACCCACCCTGTACTGTTCCCCCCGCTGACCGATTTACCCAGCCAATATCCTGGTCATCAAGCCAGGCTCATTCCTTTGTGGTTACCTAACCCCTCCCCATATCCTGCTTCTACCAGTATATCTTCTGCCTGAGAAAAATTAAAAATTGTCAGCTTTATCAGACCTCTTGACTTGCTGTCTGTTCTTTTTGTCTCTTGTCCCCCATTCTCTCCTAGGTGGACCCCAGACCCTGGTCGACTGCCCTGAGGGACGGGACACTGTTGTTAGTGACCGCAAGATCACAGAATGAGGACCATTAGCCCTGCAGGAAAGCCAAACCAGCCGGGGGATTGTCAGTTAGGGATGGTGTAGTGGTTCAATCCCTAGTTTTACACTGCGGAGGCTCAGGCAGGAAGATCCTAAATTCAAGGCCAGACTGAGCAACTTAGTGAGTCCCTGTTTCAAAATAAAAATTGAAGACAGGCAATGGTGGCGCACACACCTTTAATC
>NW_022651801.1:0-3126 GCF_011064425.1 Rattus rattus
TCTCCCGTGTGTGTGTGTGTGTGTGTGTGTGTGTGTGTGTGTGTTCACAGTACAGGCTGATCTGAAGATCTCTCTCCCCTCCCCCTCCCTCTCTCTCCCTGCCCTCCCCTCCCTCTCCTCTCTCTCTCTGACCTTCATGACAATGTTAACTCCACATCCCATGCTCCACTTTGTCATACCAACATTCTGGATGCCACCTACCAAACTGTGGTGCTGGGCGTCGGGACACTGTACACACCCACAGCAGCCCTTCTCGGTGAATGAATGGCACAGAACTTGCATCCACATAAAACCCTCCAATCACTCTGTTCACTATACAGTCTCCCCAGCCTTGAGCACCCATCGAGGTCCTCTTGTGTCTTAATTATTAAATATCAAGGAGGCAAGAACCCTTGTCTCGTCCTCATGATGGTTGGTGCCCTTGAATTTCACAGTAGATAAACCTAAAACCAGGAAAATACAGTGCAAAAGGATTTCAGATAGACCAATGCAGTATGCAGTTATGATACGAGGTATAAAAAAGAGCTAAGTAGCAGGAGTGTAAAACCCACGAGCACAGCCTCCTGGTAAGAGAAGTTATCTGATGGTTCTATTCTGTGATTTTATAGCAAGAGACTGAGCAAGGGAGTGGTGGAACTACTTCCAGGCTATGCTGAAATAGGACTGATAACAGGAAGACTTCTGTCCATTCTCCTACACCACAGGACCATAAGAGAAAGTGGACACCTCTCTGAATTCTGCTTCTTCATCTTAAAAAGGAAATGTCTACAGGGGTAAGCATGGCATTTCAGAGAAAGGCCAGGTGCCTAGAAATTCGTTTTACTGTGCTGGACTGAAAGTATTTATTGTCCCAACATAAACTGTCCACACTGTAATCCCAAAAAATGAGCTGATGGTATACATACACAAATAAAAACACACACACATACACACACACACACATACACATACACACACACACACACACACACATACACACACACACACCCCTACACACTAACAGACACATCCTCCAGAAAATGAAAAGGACAGCTGCCTTGGGCCCTCCATCTCCCTCCTCTTGCCTAGCAAGAGCAAAAGACACTGTCTGAACCCCCGGCCTGCCTCCGGTATCCTGGTGTGTCAGCGAAGGGCAACATTCTGTCGACTGTGCATGTATATCTGGGCGTTGTGATAGTTGGGGAGGGGGTGGTGGAAGATATCAGATATCTATAGGGGCCTACCAGCACAAGACTCCCTTGATCTTTAGGTCTGTCCATAACTGAGCTGCCGTCCAACCATCAGCCCCATGTGAGATGCCAGGGCAGAAGGCAAGCTGTCTAGCTTTGGAGACTGCCACCCTCTCCTTCCTCGTGCTATCGCCCCTCTACTTCTATGAAACTCGTTTGCGTGGCTCTTAAAGCAAAGATCGCTGGGAGCTGCCACGAACCTACACCCCGCTCTCCTCTCCCCTAGAAACACACACAGTCCTAGAGGCGCATGCATAAGACACACATCCCCCTGTTCCTCTGCACTGTCTCTTTTGGGATGATGACGTTTGTGCAGAAGGTTGACTGCTGCCTGTAAGCTGTGTAGCCAGCTTTCCTCCTGAGACTGTCTCTGAGTGGAGTTCTGGTGTTTTGGACCGACAGTCATTTCCTGCTGCTCCTCTGTAGGCTGAAGCCTCATTCCTGGGTAGCACTCTGTCTCCTTTGTCACAGCCAGAGGTTTCACTTGCATTTCGACTCCCAGGCCTTTTCTCCTGCAGCTGGCCCGCTTTCCGTTCGGAGCTTTTGGACAGAGCCTGGCGCTGGCTTCTGAGAATTGTGGGTTGCATTGGAGGTGTCCACAGGCAAGATTAAGTACGTCCAGGGAACGTCCCTTTTCTCGGGACAGTGTCTCCCTGGGGCTGTACAGAAGGCACCTCTGGCAACATAGAGCCCCGGAGAGGGAGCCTGGGGTCGCCCCAAGAGAGATGCCCCCCTGTGTTTCTAGGCCACACTGGAACAGAGAACTAGACGCTGGCGGGATTGCTCCTGTTCCCATGGGAGGCACCGTCTAGCGGGAGCGTCCCAGGAGAGGGCAGTGATTTCCTAGGTGCACTGTGGGCCAGGAGTCACCCCACAGTGGGTTCTCAGAATGGATTTTCCACAGGGTTCAGCATGACTACAGTCGGCTGCGTGGCTCTAGCAAAAGTGCATTCAGTACAGTGTCTGGCCTTGACACCTAGAGTGTCTCCCGGGAGCCTGGTGGAGGAGTTGAACCCACCAGGTGGTGGGTGCCTTGAGTGGGAGCCCAGGGAGGTTGAGGAGAGTGATTCCCAGGGAGTTGCAGACCTTGTGGAGGCCTAGGTCCACGTGGATTTCCCGCGAGAACTAGTCACAGCAGAAAGAAGACCACCAGGAACAGTGAACCTTCGCAAAGCAGAGGGTCCAAAGTCTTCCAGAATGTCCACGGGACACTGCAGAGTCCATCGTTCGGGGTTGACACCGAAGAGAGTCGTGCTGGGGTCCTCTGGGGTCGCTGGCAGGACTGCAGCACCTTCCAGAGAAGCCTGAGCCAGAGGCTGCAGCAGGCTGGAGTTACACCCCTCTCAGCTCGGTGCTAGGGACCCATTTTTCCCAGACGCCTGTGCGCATGCGCACGACCAAGAGCCCACATTTGAAAAAGAAAGGAGAGCCTTGCAGCTCAGCGAGGGGCCCAGCTCCTCGCATCCAGGCACCGCACGCACCCAGGCCGATGGGGTCGCTCTTAAATGAAGGCAGTGGAGGGCTCCCTGGTGCCTTTAGGCCCGGGGTGGCCAAGTGGGTCCCTCTCGCAGGGACTCACTTCAACTTAGGCCTGTCCGAGCCTCAGTGCTGGAAATGTGGAGAGGCAGCTGCGGAGGCACGGGTCCTGGGCAGCGCTTTTGTCTGTCTTCCCTCGGAGGAAGAGCGATCCTCACCTCCTAGACCTGGCTAGCTCATCTGTTTTTAGGGGGAGGGTCTACAAACCAGGGCCAAGGAAGTTGCAGTGCATAGCGGGAACGGACTTTAGAGAGACCAACGCAGAAAGGGCGGTGATCTGGGTGTGTCAGGAGCCTCCAGGGAGCAGGAGTGCCGAGTCTTCAGGAGTCCTGGTTCTGACAAAAGCAGGACCAGGATGAAC
>NW_022651802.1:0-3398 GCF_011064425.1 Rattus rattus
CACACACACACACACACACACACACACACACACACACACATGCCCACACTGCAATGTCTAGTCCTTCCAAAAGTTGACTGAATAGCTTCTGTCATGCTCCTCACCCCGGCACACCACAAGAAAAGCTCCAGGCCCTGCTCTCGCAGCCTCACTTAGCTTTGTTATAGAAGCGCTATGCTGGGCTTCCCTGGGGAGGGGACAAGGAGAAAGACAGAGGGGAACTCCAAGAAATGACATGGAAAATATGTTGTTGACATATGTTCAGGAAAAAGGCCTACGACCTGACTCCACACTGAATGCCTCCTCTGAAGGCAGACAGAGCAAGCAGGACCCAGGTGAAAAGCCACGCTGGAACAAAGCAACTCCATGCTAAGTTGGCCTGCCTGATACTCTTCCTTCAGAAAGGCCCCTCACTGTCATGGGTGCTTAGGTAATTATGACAGCCGGTGTTGTTACTGAGGAAAGTCGGGGTAACTGATAAGAGTCGGGAGAGAAAAGCAGAGGAGGTGGTACTCTGAGAGATCCGAGGCTACACTCTGTGGCGTCTGACGGAGACTGGAAGCCGTCATACACATCTCTCTGAGCTGAGAGGCTTAGGGGCGCTGCTGCTGGGATCTGGAATGGAAACAGGGCCTGAGAGCAGGGTGCTGCCCAGCTGCTGTCCTGAGGCTCTCGGGGTTGTACACAACCCACTCTGCTGGTTTAGGCTTTTGTCATCTTGTCACAAATGAGTCACCTGGGAAGAAGGCTCCTTAGCTGAGGAATTGCCTTAGCAGCTGGCCTGCAGAGAAGTCCCTCAGTGATGGACTGTAATGTGGAGATGTTAACCAGGGAAGGGAATGTGGCTCATAGGGCTTTCAGCTGTGCCCCGAAACACCCTCCACACCCTTCTCCAGAGCCTATCTTCTTGTCCAGTCATTGACAACTCTGAGACCCAATGCTGAGGCAATAGAGTGACATTGGCCATAGGAACCCCTCCTGCCTTCTTCCTCAAGGTCCCTGTGTTTGTCAAACGGGACATCGGCCAGTGTTCACTGAACTGGGAGGACAATGGCCACCCACGGCTTTCAGAACGAGCAATTTAGCACAATGTGGGCCGCATCGCTGGGCTCTGGTCCTAAAGGTTTGTCCAGTTTCTTACCATCCTCAGCCCCGATTCCCATGCGTTACTCACAGTGGCACTGTCCTGCCTGGTCTCCTTCCCATCCCCCACCATTTCCCATCCATGGCTTAGCGCACAGTAGGGCTTCACATTACACCCGTGTGCTGGTGCACAGTATCACTGAGCGGGGCTGCGGTCATCATAAGCATAGAGTCCTAGGTGTGCCAGGACCATCACGGTCACCCAAGGGCACATTCATGCCAGGGATGGTCCCAAAGTCACGAAAGATCAAGGTTGTGCTGGGATCTCAGGAGTTACAAATGAAGACCAGGCAGGAAAGCACAGTGTTCAGCGTGCACACACAGTGACCTGCAGAGTGGCAATTTGGAGGCTGAAGACTCCTCCCACTCATTTTATTTCTGCCAAACACCAATCCCACTGCTAAGATGGGGAAGACATTACATACCACAAGGGGAAAGAGTGCAGGCAGCAGACACCCATTGTTTGGGTGTTGGGAGGAAGTTAAAAAAATGGAGAGGGACAAGTGTGGGGTATTTCTAAAAGGCAGAACCAAGGAACAACATTTCAGGTTATTCTGGGTGAGCCTCCAATTTTACAAATGAGGGCACGGACTTCCAGGACTTGCACAAAATTCCTGCAAGGCTAAATAGACCCGGAATTTAGAACAAGGTTTCCTAGTTCAGGAAACCCTTTCTTGTTGCCCCTGCTGTGGACCAGCGTCCAACAACCTGTTGCTGTCTGCCACCTGTCCCCTCAAGAGGTGTCAGCCCTGTGTGGGTGGGCACTGGATCAGTAGTCTCACTGTAACACCAAGAACACTGCCTGATGCCTTACAGGACAGTGTGAGCGAATACAGCCAAGTGAACTGTGTGCTATAGTGTGGGGTGGAATGCTCTAAAAGAAAACGGGGAGGGGGGAGTGCAGCCTAACAGAGCAGCTGGCAGACCTGACTAGGACTGGGCTTCTAGTGTAGACATAAAGGACCCTGGGCTTGCTGTGTACACTGGGGGGACGGGCAGGGCTAGCTCCTCATCTGGAGAATGGAGGACCATACACTCAGAACCACATCTTTCCTGAGAGCTGCTTTGGAACGGGGTGAGCAACTGATCCAATGGTGACGTTTGTGCGTTCGTCTGACTGAGCCAGAGGATGCCCAGATATCGGAACGCTTGCCCGTCCCACGAGTCTGTGTCCTGACCTCGGGGATGCAGAAGGCCCACCCTTGCTGGTTTTTCATCATGAGTCAGGCTCACGGTGGCCCTAAGTCTCTGCCTTGTTTGCTCTCTCCTGACATCTGCCCTAGAGCTCACCCTCCACTACACCTGGTACCGGATCCCCTTCTCGTGAATCCTGTGATCTTCCAGGCAGGGCTGCACACAACCTGTAATCCTGGCACAGACAGAAGGATTGGGAGTTCAAGGCAACCCTCGGGCGCACTGGGCGTTTCCGGGAAGTCTGGACTACAAAAGAACCAGTGTCAACACCAACAGACAAACAAACAAACAGCCCCAAACCTCCTCCATGATCTGTCTCCACTGTGTGTTCCCTGACACCATCCTGAGCTGAAGAAGAGCATCCTGACTAAATTTTATCTGCCAAGTCCTTGCCGCTCTGGTTCTCCCCAGTAGCCACTCCTGTTTGCTACTAGTGCCCTGCAGCGTCCTCCTTCTGAGGCCTCACCACCTTACCTTACCGTCACGTCACCTAACCCGGACCTAAGGCCTCCCTTGCCAGTCACCCTTGCTGAGAAGGATCGAGAGACAAAAGGTCAGCAGAACAATGGGGTGTTGGGTTGAATTTCATTTCCCTCCCAACCTCTGGCTATTTAAGGAGCTCGAAGCCAGGCTTTGCTCGCTTGCTGTATGCTTGCTGTACGTATGTATGTACACATTCCCTCTAGGTGATTGCCTGTTCTATTTATCCCGGGGAATTTGTTTCAAAGCCACCTTTTGGAGACTCCTAAGTAGACTGTAATTCTGTGGATTTTCTGTTCTGCTCACTGCCTGGCAAAGTCGTTCAGTCCACAAACACATCAGTGGCGGGGTGGGGTGGGGGATGCATAAAATATGGACCTGCGCTTCTCCCGGATGTTGTTCCAATCTGGATCTGATGAAGGGAACTCTTAGCAGGGCAGGGTTTATGTAAAGATTCTTAATGTCTAAACTTTTACATCCTCATAACCTGTGTTATTAGTATGAAAGGAGTTATCTCTGGATGGCATTTAAAAGCAAATTGGATTTTCTTCCTACTGCCCTCGGATCCACTGGCCAGGGGA
>NW_022651803.1:0-3363 GCF_011064425.1 Rattus rattus
TGGGCAGTGTTGGTGGTCTCTTCCGCTCTGCAGCCTCAGGAGTGCCCACCTGACCAGGCGGTAAGGTATCTCTCCCACGGGTTCTGGGAGCAGAGCTTAATTGGATATTTTTAAATGTACATTTCAAATGTTATCCCCTTTCTCTCACCCAACCACCCACCCCTTTCCATCTCCCTGCCCTGACATTCCCCTGCACTGGGGGTTCCAGCCTTGGCAGGACCAAGGGGAGAAGAAAATTTTTAGTTTTGTAGAACTGCGGCATGCCTGTGCTGATTAGGTTTTTTTTTTTTTTCTCTCAGTGATGAAGTTTATTTCCTTCATGTTTTAAAAAATGTTGCTATGATACACTTTTTATTTATTTTTGTTTGCTTATTTTTAAAACAGAGTATTACCCAGTAGAATTTGCTGGACTTGTACCACACTTTTCAGAAAAACATGCATTGAACTCTGAGATCGAGTGTTTCTGCTTCTTAAAAACTAGACGGAAAGTCAGGTGCCAACATGGTTACCTAGGTTGTTTATTATGATGAAGAAGAAGAAGAAGAAGATGATGATGATGATGACGACAACGATGATGATGACGACGAGGACGACAACGATGACGATGATGATGACGATGATGGTGATGGGGATGGTGGTGATGGTGATGATAATGATGCTTTCAATCACTACATTTATTTTAGCCACATGGATACCGGGCATTGTGAATTAGATGATTAAGGAGTCATGTTCCAACATCAGGGTTCCCTGAGGCATCTTAAGATTACCATTAGCTCTGGAGACTCATTTCCCTGAATGATGTTGTCAAAGACTCTCTCCAGGTCTCTGGATATTCATGAAGTTGTAATAAATAAGAAAAATGCAATTGTGTGAGTGGCAGTTTTTAAGGGAACAGAGACATCAAGGCTAGATTGACACTTGGACCCTGGCAAAGTAGTAGGCCCACAGTGCCATGGAAGCTGCAGTTCTTCATAAAGAGACACCCGACAGTGGACTTTGGAGACAGCACTGTTATGGGCCCACTAATACATTCCAATTGTGCAACTTATACAAGGGATTCTTAATCATTTTTTATGATGTTGAATATCTTGTTCTCTACAGTCCAAGAAATTCAGACATCCACACTGTGAGTCAAAAGTAGGCCTCCTTGTTCACCCTTGGGAAGTTCCCAGGTTTCCCATTCACTTTATTTTTAATCATTTAAGTATGTTTCTCTCTGTCTCTCTCATTCTCTGCATCTCTGTCTTTCACTCAGCTTCTGTCCCTGTCTCTGTTCGTTCTTTTCTCTCGGCCTCTGTCTGATTGTCTCTGTCTCATCTCTGTTTCTCTCTCTCTGTCTGATTCTCTCTCTGATTCTCATCTCTCTCTCTCTCTCTCTCTCTCTGATCTCTCTCTCTCTCTCTCTGTGTGTGTGTGTGACACACTCAAACAAAGTGGTGATGTATGATGTAGGTGCCAAAGACAGTGTATGACTTCAGATAGGCAGTTCCATGTAGTTTTGCCATTCCCGACATAAATTTTTGAAAATCATGCAGAGCACTCCTTTTTTTTTAACGCAGAAACATCACTCATGCTCTTCTATGAACATTCAAGCCTTGGTGATATAAATGCCTGCTGAATATGAGAATGAAAGTACAAACAAAATGTAGAAAGGCTTCTGATATTAAATGTCCATACAAAATTATTTTCCATTAAATGAAAAGATGACGTAGCAATATCCTTTCTTTGTTGATACATAGTCATGCTTCTAGAATAATTGTTGTTGGGCTCAATGATATAACAAACACAGGTGAAGGTATAGCTTCAGCTCCATCTTGGATGAAGGCAGTCTCATGAGTATCTGCCATCTTTGTTATGGTCAGTCCTTACTTCACATCTGCTGCCAGTGCCCAGGCTAATCTGTAGATAAACATAGGACACCCAGAGAATTAAATGTATCATAATGCCTAAGACAAGGTTAGTCATTGCTCCCATATTCCTTGTCCACAGGAGAGAGCCTCCTCTTCTTCCAGGCCGAGACAGACTGTCTTTGCAAGAGTTATGATGAGGACCACAGGACCTGAGAAACAGTTTAAATAATGGATTCTATGAAGACTTACCTCTGTATTTTAATTAATATTTTACATCAAGATTATATATTCTTCCCAGATTTCTGATTAGATTGAAATTTCAACTCTCATGCACTTGACGGCTAAGAAAACAGGCAACGGGCTGCTTATCATAGGTAATCCATTACCATATTAGCTCCTTAAGTCTATCCATTAAAAGTAATTTACGACTCCTATCTATAATAAAATAGGGATAGACTGGTTTGCATTACTCATAGACTTCATGATAAAAGACATACAAGTTCATATGTAAAATTTCACAGATGAAAATTCTCCTACTTCTTATCTAAACCAGGTTTCAGTGACTAATGTTTCATATTCTTCACAATACTATGTATTACATTGAGACTTTGGGAGGCCAAACTTCTAATTTTAATAATGGAGTTTTTTTTTATTTTTATTTATTTATTATTATTATTAATCTGAGTATTTCTTTATACATTTCTGTGTTATTCCTCCTGGTTTCTGGCAAACATCCCCTCCCCCCCTCCCCTTTTATGGGTGTTCCTCCCAACCTCCCCATTGCTGCCTCTCCCAACAGTCTAGTTCACATGGGGGTTCAGTCCTAGCAGGACCCAGGGCTTCCCTTCCAAGGTGCTCATTTAGATATTCATTGCCCATGAGGGTATGAGTCCAGGTCAGTCCATGTATAGTCTTTTGGGGTAGGTGGCTTAGTCCCTTGGAAGCTCTGGTTATTGGCATTGTTGTACATATAGGTCTCGAGCTCCCAAGCTCTTCCAGTTCTTTTTTCTGATTCCTTCAACAGGGGTCCCATGTTCTCAGTTCATGGTTTGTTGCTGGCAATGCCCTGTATTTGCTTGTATTCTTGCTGTTTTCAGGAGCGATTGCATTCACATTGGATCATCCGCCTTTGAGTTTCATCAATTTCTATCCAGGGTAATTGAAGCATTTGGGCTAATAGCCACTTATCAATGAGTACATACCATGTATGTCTTTCTGTGATTGGGTCAGCTCACTCAGGATGATATTTTCCAGTTCCAAACATTTGCCTATGAATTTCATAAAGTCATTGTTTTTGATAGCTGAGTAGTATTTCATTGTGTAGATGTACCACATTTTCTGTATCCATTCCTCTGTTGAAGGGCATCTGGGTTCTTTCCAGCTTCTGGCTATTATAAATAAGGCTGCGATGAACATAGTGGAGCACGTGTCTTTTTTATATGTTGGGGCATCTTTTGGGTATATGCCCAAGAGAGGTATAGCTGTATCCTCAGGCAGTTCAATGTCCAATTTT
>NW_022651804.1:0-3374 GCF_011064425.1 Rattus rattus
CAGTTGACGGCCTTCCCCAATTCAGGCTTCCAATCCTATCCGAACTGGCCATGCCAGCACTTGTGGGATAATCCTTTTATCACAGGGGCTGCTATTGTAAACAGGGAGGCCTCCATGCTGGATGGCGGGGGCCATCTTTACAACAGCTCCATCTAAATGCAAATCCGGATCCCCTGCCTGACAGGGAGGTGAAAGCTTTCCTATTAGCAGGCGGGAGATAGGAGAGTTAATTTAATGCTAAAACATTCCCAAGCAAGAAGAGCAATTTCCCCTGTTGAGCGGTGGTCTCATTTTCTCTCCATGACCACTGTGCCCATAATATGATAATTTTTACCTTTTTAAACTTTGCTGAAGGAAAAAGGACAGTCATCTATCTTTGGAAATGGTTCCTTGTGCATTCATTTTTTTTTATCTACAAAAATGCAGGTATTTGTGTACTTGCTGAATGAATGGCCTGGGAAAAGCCAAAAGATGATGGCTGTGACACTGTGCTCTGTTCGGGTCAACACCCGTACTTGACTCCATGAACTCCCTCCAGGCAGGCTTGCTGTCTAGTGGTGTATGCCCCTCCAGACCAGTCTGCTTTTCCCCCCTCTTCCTCTGTGTAGCTCTTCTCTCTCTCTCTCTCTCTCTCTCTCTCTCTCTCTCTCTCTCTCTCTCTCTCTCTCTCTCTCTCTCTCTCTCTCTCTCTCTCTCTCTCTCTCTCTCTCTCTCTCTCTCTCTCTACCCCCCCTCTCTCTCCTGGAATAGAGAAGAGTATGTAAGGACAGCTAAGTTCTTTTGTGTAGTGTTTGGTTATGGCTTGGATGCCAAGTGTCCTCCACAGGCTCATGTCTGTGAAAGCTTACATGGTCCCCATCTGGTAGAGCTATTCCGGGAGGTTCTGGAAACTTAGGGCACTGAGCCTCAGCAGGGAAAGTGGGTCAGGGTGTGGCTGGTGTTGGGCTGTAGGGTAGGGATGGGTGTAGGTGGGCCTTGAAACACTGCAGCCCGCTCTGACTTGCATCTTCTGAGATGTAGGCACAAAGCCACCTCAGGCTTCAGCTTCTTTCCTCTGCTGAGCATGGATGGTGCCTTTAAACCCTTCCTTAAGTTGTTTCCGACAGGCATGCATTTTGGTAGGTATTCGTGGGGTATTCTTCAAAGAGGAAGCCATTGAGAGTTGAGGACGGGCTTAAGGCGGCTAATGGTTTGGGGTTCAAGGGGACACTGAGGGAGAGTGTCCTTTAGGGGAAGGGACTTATTAGAAGAGTTATTAAATGTCATAGATAGGAGTGCGGTGGGGTTCTGAGGAGTATTCAGGCCCATGCGGCAGAGTGGAAGGTGGCCCCTCCTTATAGATTTCAGGGGAAGAGTGGGAGGTGTCCCTTATCCCGTGGTTGATGAGCTGTAGCAGACTGCTTGAAGTAAGGGTTTCTCTGATTCCCAGGTAGCAGAGGAGGAGTAGAAGATCTTGCATTTTGAGGAAGGAATCTTGTTAATGTGTATCTCAAAAAGGTAGATGAAGTGGGGCGGGGGGGTGGGGTGGAGTGAGGGAGCACACGCAGTTAAGTAAGGCATATCTCTCAGGGATGGGGGTCTGTGTCACATGTAGCCTTTTGGTATTGCACAGCCTGATAGCATGGGGCTGTAAACTTCTTTAGGAAAACAGGATTATGGAACCAGACATTCTCCTGGAATCTGGGCACCTGGGGAATCTGTTGGGGATTAGATATTAGCAGCTCAGTAGGGGGCGTATTACTTCCTTTGTGGCAGGTATGAGAGAAAGAGCCTACTGTAGGAGGGTCTGGCTTAATTAGAGGCTGGCTCAAAACTTGGCTATATGGCCCATGCTTCACCTCTGACTTCAGCTTTCTTTCTGTGTTTCTTTTCTCCTTCTCCTCTTCCTCTTCCTTCTCCTCCTCTTCATTTCCTCCTTCTCCTTTTAAAAATTTATTTATTTTATGTCTGTGGCTACACTGTTGCTCTCTTCAGACACACCAGAAGAGGGCATCAGATCCCATTACAGATGGTTGTGAGCCACCACGTGGTTGCTGGGAATTGAACTCAGGACCTCTGGAAGAGCAGCCAGTGCCCTTACTAATAATGAGCCATCTCTCCAGCCCCTCTCTGTGATTCTTGATGTAACAAGATGTAAGAGATCACATGGCTAGCTCCAGGTGCCATAGATGACAATCCCCAGCTGCCATGCATCTCCAAACCTGATGGACTGTATCTCCTTAAAGCCTGAGCCTGCCTCCCTTACGTTGATCTGATGTTACAGAAAATAATGCGTTGGGTAGAGAAGCATTAAAATGGGTCCCTGGGGCTGGTTAGATGGTTCTGTGGATAAGAGTATTTGTTGAGTAAGCCTGAGGCCCTGAGTTCTAATCCCGTGTACCCACTTATAAGGTAAGAACCACTGAGCGACCCTGTAACCGTAACTCCATTGCTGCAGTTTGCTGGCTGCCAATTTAGCTCCAGGTTCATTGAGAATAAGGTAGTGAATGGTAAACCAGGACACTGTATGTCCTCTTCTGGCCTTCACAAGCATGCACAAATGTGCATGCGTGCGTACACACACACACACACACACACACACACACACTTTAATGCAAATACCAGCTAGCTGATACTTGGTGGATAAAATTCGTCTGTTTCCTAAGCAGCTTAGGATCCTTGCTTCCAGGATGTCTTAGCACATTACAGATCATCAAGCCATGTGCCTAGACGGAAAGAGAATCCTCAAAGCTATTCTTGCACTGTTGCCCACTGCAGCCTCAAGAGGAGGCTGCTTTCTCCTTTGTCTCAAGCAGGGTGTACCCCTGAGATAGTATGCCATGCAACAGATCTGGTAAAAGGAGGTTTATTTGGGGGAAGGGAGGAGAGCGAGGACCTGAAGAAGGGGTGGAGGCAGACAGACAGGGAGAGAGAAGAGGGTGGGGCACAGAGAAGAAAAGAAATGGGGAGAGAGACTGCCTAGGAGCACGTGGGAAGACAGAGAGAGCTGGAGTGGTGGTCCATGCAGCCTATATCTGAAGTACTTGATAAGGCAGGTGATGACCTAAGCCACTGCTAGGTCCTTGGGAGGAGTCAGTGGGACTGCTTGTAAGCTAACAAGGAGACTGACCTGCATGTGCTTAAGATCTAAGACTGTACAGTCAAAAGGAAGTGACATTGATTCTCATTTTTGGTGAATTCTGTACTCGTGGGTTTCTTCCCTATAAATTATTTGTAAGCACAAAGTCCATGATTGTGACCTTTATGCAGTAGTCTGAACTGCAAAAAGTGGGAGTTGCAACACATATCAAACACACACACACACACACACACACACACACACACACACACACACACACACACACACACTCACAGCTGAGGTCAGACAAGGTGAC
>NW_022651805.1:0-3396 GCF_011064425.1 Rattus rattus
TTAATGTGAGTACTGTGCCCAATAATTACATGAGCAGGCTTTACCTTTCTGGTTTAATGATCTGAAATGCATACACTTAAGGAAAAGGGAGATGGCACAGTTGAAGACCCTTTATTTATGTTGCATTTCTCTCAAGTCAGGAGGTAGCACAGTCCCCTTCTTGGCTTCTGGAGCAGGCATGGGGCAGGTGTGGAGAAGCTCAGTGTTCCTGGCTTCCCTGCCTGACTGCATCATAGCACGGGAGCAGAGCAGGCAGGGGAAGTGGGTAGGCATGCTGTGTGTGGCTGCTGTGGATTTTAATTCAATTCAGTCTCTATGGCTTACTGAATCAATGTTGGGAAAACACAGCTCTCTCCTGGGAGGAGAGGTGTTTGGTATAAATAGAAGGTATTATCACTGCGAGGCAATTGGGGGACGTCCTGTCGCTCAAACATACAGCTCAACACAGCAGCCCACTTTCACTGACTCACCGCAGAAGAAAGAGCCCTTCCACTCAGCACGCACCGTCAGGGTGACCTGAGCAAAGCCCATGTCCTCTCGGGACACTTAGCTTCTTTGCTTGGTAAACGGAACCATTTTCATTCGGTTCTCTGGCTTGGCCATCCCAAGCCACCCTCAGGCACCCTTGATGGAGTACTTCCCACGCAGGTGAGGTACCGTGAACGGGGGCGCTGCTCACCCCTTCACCAGTTCTGAGCCACGCCGCCCTGGTAAAACACTCTGCGGAACTTTATGGTTTACATGCTGTCCAATTCGCCCGTCTAAGATGATCCCAGCCACTCAGGAGATGGCGGCAAGATCAAAAGTTCAAGGCTAGGCTATGACGTTTGCTAAGAGGAAGGCATGAGAAGTGATTGGAGCTATTGCTCAGCCGAGGGATGCTTACCCGGAGTGCAGAATAGTTTACGCCAACCTCGCATGAGCCTCTTTGAAAGGAGAGAACCTCGGATGAGACGGTGCCTCTGTAAGACTGGCTGTAAGGCATTTCTTTCAGTGGTGATGATGGGAAAGGCGCATTGTGGGTGGGACCATCCCTGGCCTCTGCATCAGCTCCTGCCTCCAGGTTCCTGCCCTGTTTGAGTTCTTGTCCTGACTTCTTGGATGATAAACGGCGAAATGGAAGTGTAAACCAACAAACCCAATAAACCCTTTGCTTCCAACTTGCTTTTTCGGTCACAGTGTTTATCACAGCATTAGAATCCTTAACCGAGACACTTGGTGTGTGCAAGGTCTGAAGTTCGAAGCCAAGACTGCGCACATACACACACACACACACCACAAACCCAAACACAAAAACACAACACACAGAGAGACACACACAAATAAAAAGATGGACACACATACACACACACACAGACAAAAACACATCACACACACACACACACGCACACACTCACACACAGATATATGATTTGATGTTTTTATTTTGCATGCTTTGGGGTTGTGTTCTAAAGTACTGGCTGACCTAGAACTGCATATATAGCTCGGGTGGGCCTAGGACTTAACAGAGATCGCCTGCCTTCCGCGTGCTGGAGATTGCACACATGCACCACCACCCCTGACCTCCATTCAGTGGTTTTGGGCAAAACTCACCCCACACTTGTAGGGCATTTCCGTCACCCATACTCTCTAGCTACCTCCTCTTCGTCTTGATGTTGGCACCACAGCCCATTTCCTTTCTCTTTCTGTCTCTCAGTTTCTGTTCTGTTGCTGTGGAGACGCAATGCCCACAGCAACCCCTATGAGGATTTATTTGGAGTTGGCTTACAGTTCAGACCTTTAGTCCATTCTCATCATGGCGGGAAGCTCGGCAGCCTCCAGGCAGACATGGGGTTGGAGAAGCAGCTGAGAGATCTGCATCCAATCCAAAGGCAGCAGGAAGAGAGAGGCGCTGGGCCTGGCTTGGGCTTTTGAAAGCCCAAAGTCCATTGACAGTGAAACACTTCTAACAAGGCCACACCTACTCCATGTATACATTATATATAGTACATATAATATATACCTTCTATTCTATATGTATTAAAACATAGAATATATTAGATAGATAGATAGATATAACAAGGCCACACCTACTCCATGTATACATTATATATAGTACATATAATATATACCTTCTATTCTATATGTATTAAAACATAGAATATATTAGATAGATAGATAGATAGATAGATATAACAAGGCCACACCTACTCCATGTATACATTATATATAGTACATATAATATATACCTTCTATTCTATATGTATTAAAACATAGAATATATTAGATAGATAGATAGATAGATAGATAGATAGATAGATAGATAGATAGGTAGGTAGATATGATTTATTAAAATAGTGTACAGCCTATGGTCCTTCTAGTCCAACAATGGCTGTCTACCAATGGAAGATCCAAAAATGCAGTAGCTGTTCAGTCCACGAGGCTGGGTGTCTCAGCTCTCTTCAGTGAATACCATTTTATGTAGATTGTCAGTAGAAGGTGTGGCCCAAGTTATAGATCTGCATTGAAGGTATATCTTTCCTGCTCAAAGGGTCCAGAATAAAAGTGGGATATAATTGCCCACCTAAACATACAAAGCCCTGTACCATCCATCCCTTAAGAACATTAATAACAACCTGTAAATACACAGAGCGGGATCTTAATGTCACCTGCCATGGCTTCTCTCCCTCTCCCTCCTGTCTCTCTCCTTTCCGTTCCAGGCTCCTCCTCTTCCTCCAAACTTCTCTCCCGCCCATCCTTCCTTCTCCTCCAATGACAGGCCTCCTTCTATCCTGTACCTGCCCCTCACCTGCATTTTGCAAATTCAATGGGGAGGTGGTTCTGGTGAAGTCACCTGAGTCCTGAGTACGGGACAGGGCAGCTGTCCTTGGGGCAGTGGAATTAGCATCAAAATACAGATAACTCTAGGGCAAACCACAGCATCCTTCTACTTAAAATGATCTTTTTATTAAGAAAGAAATCCTTCAGGGGTTGGGGATTTAGCTCAGTGGTAGAGCGCTTGCCTAGCAACCGCAAGGCCCTGGGTTCGGTCCCCAGCTCCGGAAAAAAAAAAGAAAGAAAGAAATTCTTCACAGATACACCCAGCTACTTGGGTACTTGGGTAGAACAGTCAGCGCAAGAGGACATGTGGTTAGCTTCGAACTTTCTATGTAGCTGAGGACGCCTTTGAACTTCTAATGCTTCTGCCCCAGCCTCCTCAGCACTGGGGTCACAGGTGTGTACCCCACACTCAGCCTGCAGCCTCCCAGCACTGGGGTCACAGGTGTGTACCCCACACTCAGCCTGCAGCCTCCCCAGTACTGGGGTCACAGGTGTGTACCCCACACTCAGCCTGCAGCCTCCCCAGCACTGGGGTCACGGGTGTGTACCCCACACTCAGCCTGCAGCCTCCCAGCA
>NW_022651806.1:0-3382 GCF_011064425.1 Rattus rattus
TCTCAGGCAGGGCTCCTGCTGCTCCTGGGCCCTCCCCCACAGGAACCCAGAGGCCTTGTACAGTTTCCTCTTGGGTCAGGGATGTGGGCAGGGGTGGGCAGTGTTGGTGGTCTCTTCCGCTCTGCAGCCTCAGGAGTGCCCACCTGACCAGGCGGTAAGGTATCTCTCCCACGGGTTCTGGGAGCAGAGAGCTGCTCCCGGGCTCTGTTTCTTAATCCACTCAGCTAGTCTGTGTCTTTTGATTGGTTAAGTGGGGCTTTTGATATGTACAGTTATTGAAAGGTGTATGTAGATAATGGTCATTTGGGATTGTTGTTTTTCTTCTGGTTTGCTAAATTGTGGGCTATCGTTCATTAATTGTAGCTTTGTTTTCTTTCTAGAGTCTTTTGGTTGTGCTTTGTCCTCTCTTTGGTTCTAAGTATTGCTTCCAGTAATTCTGCTTAGTGAGGTGGTGGTGGTGGTGGTGATGGTGATGGTGGTGGTGGTGGTAGTGGTGGTGGTGGTGGTGGTGGTGGTGATGGTATGGTGGTAGTGGTGGTGGAGGTGGTGGTGGTGGTGGTGGTAGTGGTGGTGGTGGTGGTGGTGGTAGTTGTAGATAGTGGTACTGGTGGATATGATTTTTTTCTTCACACGTGGATTTTGTTTCTTTCTCCTTCAGATATGGCACATGGTTTTACTGGACACAATAGTCTAGGTTGGCAGTTGTGGTCTTTTGGAATTTAGCGTGTAGTACTCCAAGTTTTTCTGGCTATTGGCATTTCTAATCAGAAATCAGCTGCTACTTTGATGGATTTTCCTTTATATGTGACTTGTGTTTTTTCTCTGTCAGCCTTAAAGGTTTTTTTTTTCCTTTGTTTAGCATATCTAGATGTTTGACTATGATATGCTGTGAGGAGGTTTTTTCCTGGTCTCATCTAGTTAGGGTTCCATTTGCTTCTTGTATATAATCTTCTTGTATCTGATGTATGTCATTAACTTTTGGTTCTTTCTCCTCGTCTGTACCTGTACTTTGAAGGTTTCATCATCTGGTGGCATCCCACATCTCCTGCATGTCCCTTTCCTATGTTTTCATATTCCTTGCCAGTTTGGTCCAGATTCTTTACTTTGTCTTCAAGTCCTGATAGTCAATCCTCTGCTTTTTTCTTTCTGCCTGTCTTTCACTGAGTTTTCTAACTAAATTTTTTTTCTTCATTCTCTTTGTTGAATTTATCTTTCAAGCCCTGCATTACCTTTGTTATTTCATTTAAGTCTGTATTTGTATTCTACTTGACTATCACTCGGGTGTTTATTGTTATCCTCTTGGTATTCAATAAAGTCTCTGTTTGTGTCTTCTTTAAATTCTGTGTCCTCAAGGTAATTCTCACTGGGGAACCCTTCTATAGGACTAGTGAGTTTGATGGGAGATACGTTGTCTTGGTCATTCATAGCGGTTTTGTTTTGTGATTTGACCTAGGCATGTGGAGTTATTTGGTTGTAGGTCTTATAAGACAATCTGCATGCCTTATAGTTGGCAAGTGGGGCAAATGCAAGAGACGAAAGACCTGGGTTTGGCCAGGTAAGATAGTCTATAAACTATCTAATCAGACCGGGGAAAGATGGCTGCAAAACTACAGATCTTAAGCTTTGCTTGTGGATGCAGAAGTAGCAGCAGTCAGAGGGTAAGGTCAGAAAAGAAAGGAGCGTCTTACCAGTCAGACATGACTCTCAGAGAAAGTGGGTCTGTAGGCCGAGGGTCTAGAGCTAGGCCCAGGGTTCAAAGATGACAACAGGTGAGGTAAAGGGTGGAGAAGGGAATAAGCAACTCACCAGGCACAGGTGGTTCCCAAACAAACCTGGTTCTTGCCTGCAGGTACGGAGCCAGGCTATGGGTTTGGGACAACCACAGGCCAGGGCAGGGAGGTGGGATAGGGAAGGGATGAGTTACCTTGCAAAGGTTACTCATGAACAAAATGGGTGCTATATTTTAGTCGGCTATGTATTTTATAAATGTAATGCCAATGTGTGTCCTCTACTCACTGTCTTCATAGTAGTTTCCATGAGACCAATTTGTGTCACTGTGCCTGTCTTTTCTGCCATACCAAGAAACAACTGTCAAAATTAATGCTATGATGCTTTTAGAAGGTTTTCCCTCTAAAACGATGTTGATATTGTTGGTGATGATGATGATGATTATCATTATTATTTATTTTAGGCATCAAATATAGGAATGCTATTAAAGTAAGGACCTAACCTCATCCTTTGCATATTGATACCTAATGTTTCCTGTAGCAGAAGGGCTAGCTCTTCGTCACTGAGTTGTCTTGGCACTTTCATCAAAAACCACAGGCCATCTAAGTGACAGTCAACATCTGGGTTCTATGCTTTTTCTCAGTGGACCATGTATCGTTTTCACAAACCACACTGTTTTATTTACCAGAGCCTTTTAACATTCAGAAATTAGAAGTGGGAACTCCAGTTTTGTTCTTCTTCGAGTCTGTTTTCTGACTTTTGAGTCTCATTCTCTTGTACTTACTCTATTTTATTCTTCTGATTTTTATTGAAGAACCCTAAAAATATATTGCCTTCCAAACCATTTATAGAGAATTACTCAAAGTTGGCCCCTAATGAGAAGAAAATTAAGAAAAATTATGTAAATTATTTTTGCGATTAGCAAAAATCCTGAAACATAGTCATGTCCTAAAATTTTTAATAACAGGTCCAAGAAGCTTAAAACAAAAATTAAGTGATTCCTGAGGGGCTGAAAAGATGCCTCAGGGATCAGAGGTGCACACTCTGCTCTTGTAAAGGACCACAGCTCAGTTCCTAGCATGCACATCGGGCAGCATATCAACCACCTACAGCCCCAGCTCCAGGACATGCAATACCTTCTGCTTCCACATCCTCACTCACATGTACGCCCATACCTCACTCAGGCACAGACACATAGCTACAGACCATTTTAAATACTAGTCAGATCCTCACAGCACTTTATTTTTAAAGAGGAAAAATGGGTCCTAGGTCATGGCTGCATTCCGGTAACAGAGTGACCACCTCACCGTGTAGGAAGGGGCATTTGTCATTGAGTGTATACTGCGTCATTAAGAAATTTAATTCCAACGACTTTATGAAATTCGTAGGCAAATGGTTGGAACTGGAAAATATCATCCTGAGTGAGCTAACCCAATCACAGAAAGACATACATGTTATGCACTCATTGATAAGTGGCTATTAGCCCAAATGCTTGAATTACCCTAGACTCCTAGAACAAATGAAACTCAAAATGGATGATCAAAATGTGAATGCTTCACTCCTTCTTTAAAAGGGGAACAAGAATACCCTTGGCAAGGAAGAGAGAGGCAAAGATTAAAACAGAGACTGAAGGAACACCCATTCAGAGCCTGCC
>NW_022651807.1:0-3347 GCF_011064425.1 Rattus rattus
TTAACTTCATGGTCCACTAGTTCTTAGAAGCGTTGTTTCCTGCTTCTCAAAATTGTTCTCTCTAAGATTTATGAATTCAGCTAGTTTCTGGGGCTGGTAGGCTGGCCAATGTAATTATCCATTCTCTATAGCCCTAGGAGGCTTCTTGGAACACATACAATTCTGGGGCCTAACCTGTTTTCTTTTTTTTTTCTGCTCTGAACTTTGTGTCTAGGGGGGCAACTTTAAAACTTTTATCTTTCAATAGCTCACGTATTTTCTAGTTAGTGTTCAGTCTGACAGTTTGAAATCAGTTGTGATTACTGACACAAGTCCTTTACAAATCTGGCTCTGTTAACATACTGTCTGTCACAGACAGGGAAGCACTCATGAGTGGACCTTCCCCAGGGACCTATAAGGAAATGATAGTAGTTCACAAAGCTCTGCCCTTCCCCTGAGGATCTATAGGCCAGTTAGTGGTTGCTAGGGAGGAGAGGCATTTTCTTCTATGGGTAGCCAATGGTAAAGGAGACCATATTTCAAGGTCTCCTTATCTCACATCCATGATCCGATAAGCAATCTTAATGAAATTCTTGAATGAATAAATGAATGAATGAATGAATGAATCAATGAATAAAGCTAGAAGAGAAACTAGGTTAGAAGAGGAGGAGATCAGTGACAGAAGAAGGGAAACAGAGCTTAATGGGATAAACATGCTAAAAGTACATGATATATGGATGAAAGAAATTTAAAATTCAACTTCTCAAAACCCCACAAAACAAAAAAATTCAACAGAAATTTAGCATTTTCTATGAAAAATGTCTTTCTTACATTCTGTTGCTGTGAGAAGACACACTGTGACAAAACAACTTATAAAAAGAAAACTTGCCCATTTAATTGGAGGCTTACCTCCGGAGTTTAAATAGCCATCATGATGGGAGCATGGCAACAGGCAGATGGCCCGATAAAGGAAAGCAGTTGCCCCCGGCTTAGACCTTTTCACAGCAAGTTGGAGGCAGATAGGAAGAAACTGGGCATAGCTTGTGGGTGGTGGCACACACCTTTAATCCTAGCCCTTGGGAGGGAGAGGCAAGTGAATCTCTGTGAGTTCAAGGCCAGCCTGGTTTCCAGAGCAAGTTCCAGGACAGCCAAGGGTATACAAAGAAACCCTGTCTTGGAAGGAACAAAAAAGCAAAACTCAAAGCCCACTCCTAGTGACACACCTCCTGTAAGAAGATAACACCTAAGTCTTCTAACTAAGGACTAAGAATTCAAATATATGGGCCATTCTCATTCAAACCACCATAGGCATTTTTATTTATTTGTGTAGAGTGTGTATGTGCAGGTGTGTGTTTTTGCTTGTATGCATGTGCCTGTATGTGTGTAGAAACAGAGACAAACAACACACACACACACAGAGACAGAGAGACAGAGAGACAGAGACAGAGAGACAGAGTGACAGAGGCAGACAGAACAGAGACAGAGACAGACACAGAGACACGGATGGATGGACAGACAGACAAGGGGAAGAAGAGGGAGGGAGGGAGGGAGGGAGGGAGGGAGGGAGAGAAAACATCTTGAAGGTCATTTCACTATGTAAACTATTTGGGTCTCAGGGTCAAACCCAGACTGTCAGTCTTGGTGGCAGGCATATTTATCATCGAGTCACCGTGCTAACCCTAACTTCTTATTTCTTTCTGAAAATTTCTAGACTTGTAAACTCCTTTTTTGTGGTACTTTCCTTGTGTGAACTGGTCATTATCCTCATCTTAGGAAGTATCTGTAGAGACATTGCCAAATATGATCGTGTAAAAATTTCTGTAAGTAAAACCTGTACATTTTGATTCAACTTGATATGTATTCTGCTAAGTTATCAGTTATTGAATTTCTACTTACAGTATAGCACCTTGACTATAGCACATTTCTGCTGCCTAGAATTTTATATATATTTTATATATCACAACCTTTGTAATGCTGTGACCCTTTCATATAGTTCATGTTGTGGTGACCCCAACCATAAAATTATTTTTGTTACTACTTCATAACTTTAACTTAGTTGCTGTTATACATCATAATGTAAACATTGGTGCTTCCCAATGGTCTTAGGTGACCCCTGTGAAACGGCATTTGACCTCTCCCCCAAGGAGTCATACTGCACATGCTGAGAACCACTGAATTATACCATCAGAAAGTATAGAGTTGTACAGTTTTGTTTAAAATTACAAGTTTATTTAAAGAATTGTTTGCCATTAACTCTGGTTATATTTTGTGTGCTTCTCATGACTATGAATATCACTTTTAAGAAACTCTTAATTGGCCTGAAACACGAGATAGATATAGCAAACATTGTTAAGCAGTATACTTTATGTTATACTGTATTTACAGTTTTGGTTTTTGTAAACATTTGCATATTGATGAATTTTAAATTTCTATGAGTCTATTGAGTTTCTTAGGTTAACTCATTTTGCTTGTTTTTTGAAAATACTGCAAAGTGGGTACTTTATTTATTTATTTTTTTATTAACTTGAGTATTTCTTATATACATTTTGAGTGTTATTCCCTTTCCCGGTTTCCAGGCAAACATCCCCCTAACCCCTCCCCTTCTTTATGGCTGTTCCCCTCCCCATTCTCCCCCCCTTGCCGCCCTCCCCCCAACAATCTAGTTCACTGGGGGTTCAGTCTTAGCAGGACCCAGGGCTTCCCCTTCCACTGGTGCTCTTACTAGGATATTCATTGCTATCTATGAGGTCAGAGTCCAGGGTCAGTCCATGTATAGTCTTTTGGTAGTGGCTTAGTTCCTGAAAGCTCTGGTTGCTCGGCATTGTTGTTCATATGGGGTCCACAGGCCCCTTCAAAGCTCTTCCAGTTCTTTTCTCTGATTCCTTCCAGCAGGGGTCCTATTCTCAAATCAGGGGTTTGCTGCTGGCATGCGCCTCTGTGTTTGCTGTATTCTGGCTGTGTCTCTCGGGAGATCTACATCCGGCTCTGTCGGCCTGCCTTCTTTGCTTCATCCATCTTGTCTAATTGGATGGCTGTATATGCATGGGCCACATGTGGGGCAGCTCTGAATGAGTGTTAGTTCTGTGTCTGTTTTTAATCTTTTTTTGCCTCTCTATTTCCAAGGGTATTCTTATTCCCCAAAGCACTCACATTTTGATCATCCGTCTTGAGTTTCATTTTGTTCTTCTAGGGTAATTCCATTTGGGCTTTTAAATGCATACCGTGTGTGTTTTTCTGTGATTAGGTTACCTCACTCAGGATGATATTTTTCCAGTTCCGACCATTTGCCTATGAATTTCATAAAGTCATTGTTTTTGATAGCTGAGTAATATTCCATTGTGTAGATGTACCACATTTTCTGTATCCAT
>NW_022651808.1:0-3377 GCF_011064425.1 Rattus rattus
CTTTGACAGTTGAGTTGATGATTTCTATGGAATGTTCTGCTCCTGGGGATTCTCTCTTCCATCTCTTGTATTCTGTTGGTGAAGCTTGTATCTACGGCTCCTTGTGTCTTCTTTTGGTTTTCTATATCCAGGGTTGTTTCCATGTGTTCTTTCTTGATTGCTTCTATTTCCATTTTTAATTCCTTCAACTGTTTGATTGTGTTTTCCTGGAATTCTTTCAGGGATTTTTGTGATTCCTCTCTATGGGCTTCTACTTGTTTATTTATGTTTTCCTGGAATTCTTTCAGGGATTTTTGCGATTCCTCTCTGTAGGCTTCTACTTGTTTATTTATGTTTTCCTGTGTTTCTCTAAGAGAGTTCTTCATGTCTTTCTTGAAGTCCTCCAGCATCATGATCAAATATGATTTTGAAACTAGATCTTGCTTTTCTGGTGTGTTTGGATATTCCGTGTTTGCTTTGGTGGGAGAATTGGGCTCCGATGATGCCATGTAGTCTTGGTTTCTGTTGCTTGGGTTCCTGTGCTTGCCTCTTGCCATCAGATTATCTCTAGTGGTACTTTGTTCTGCTATTTCTGACAGTGGCTAGACTGTCCTATAAGCCTGTGTGTCAGGAGTGCTGTAGACCTGTTTTCCTGTTTTTTTTTTTTTTCAGCCAGTTATGGGGACAGAATGTTCTGCGTTCGGGCGTATAGTTTTTCCTATCTACAGGTCTTCAGCTGTTCCTGTGGGCCTGTGTCTGGTGTTCACCAGGCAGGTCTCTTGCAGCAGAAAAGTTGGTCTTACCTGTGGTCTCGAGGCTCAATTTTGCTCGTGGGGTGCTGCCTACGACCTCTCCGAGGCGGCAGCAACCAGGAAGATCTGGGCCGCTCTTCCCGGGAGCCTCCGTGCACCTGGGTTCCAGATGGCGTTTGGTGTTTTCCTCTGGCGTCAGATATGTGTGCAGAGTGCAGTCTCTTCTGGTTTCCCAGGCGTGTCTGCCTCTCTGAAGGTTTAGCTCTCCCTCCCACGGGATTTGGGTGCAGAGAACTGTTTATCTGGTCTGTTTCTTCAGGTTCCGGCGGTGTCTCAGACGCAGCGGTCCTGCCGCTCCTGGGCCCTCCCCCAAGGGAACCCAGAGGCCGTATACAGTTTCCTCTTGGGCCAGGGATGTGGGCAGGGGTGGGCAGTGTTGGTGGTCTCTTCTGCTCTGCAGCCTCAGGAGTGCCCACCTGACCAGGCGGTGAGGTCTCTCTCCCATGGGGTCTGGGAGCAGAGAGCTGCTGCGGGCGTGATTTTATTTTCATCAATCCAATATTGTTTTTAAAAATTCAAAATATTTCTGTGCCCCTATTACATTACCAGATGACTTTTCCTCAGGAGTAAATTACTTAGAAAACATCTGAGAAACCAACTAGAACTCCCAGGGACTAAACCACCATCCAAAGAGTACACATGTACAGACCTATGGTTCCAGATGCATGTGTAGCAGAGGATGGCCTTTTGGGCACCAATGGGAGGAGAAGTCCTTGGTCCTGCCAAGGCTTGATCCCCCAGTGTATGGGAATTTTAAGGGCAGGAAGCCAGGAAGGGGTGGGTGTTTGGGTGGGGGAACACTATCATAGACAAAGGGAGAAGGCGTATGGGATAGAGGGTTTATGGATGGGAAACCAGGAAAGGGGATAACATTTGAAGTGTAAATAAATTTAAAAAATCCAATAAAAAGAAAAAAGAAAGAATCCTTCAAGTATAATTTAAAAAAAGAACATCTGAGAAAATGTTAAACCCAATTTAATATAAGAAATACCTTCTGGAAATGGTGCAAATATCACAGGTTTGCCAAGGGCCCTCAGAGGAAGATTCCTTTCCTTTATATAAATGTATCCTTTCCTTGATGTAGTTTATTGGTTTTTTTTCCCCACACAGAGAGACTAAGTGATAAAGTAAGTAGATACTATTAGTGGCCTGTGAAGATGCTAATACAAAGATGTAAGTTAAAGACAAAAATTCTCAAAGACATGCAAATACTGTGAATTGTAACACGTTGTAGATAAGTACAGAGTCACCAAGTTAATAAACTTTAGATTCTAGAGTCCATCTTAGGAATAAAGGCAAAGTGGAACTTTTCTTTTATAAACAAAAATATCCTCAGCACCATAAAATTTTGCTAAAACAAAGCATTTTTTATATCAGATGTGCTTATAGATCACTCAATTACTCTAACATCAATGGATGCTGACAACCGAGTGTGTAGCTTCTTATTTTGAGTCAGGAAAATTGTAATTATTACATTGAACCATGGGGTGCAGATAAATTAATAAAATGCATAATGAATATAATTTCCTTTTTTTTTATTGTGTCACACCACAACTTTGCATGTGTTAGACAAACATTCTGCCACTGAGTTATGTTGTGGTTTGCCTTGGAGTACTCTCTGAATTTGTAAAATAAAGGCAAGAGCTCGAGATTTGGGCAGAGGGAGGAGTCAGGAGGGGGAGGAGTCAGGGGAGGAGAAAGGAAAGAAGCGAGGAGAGAGTTGTGGTGGGAGAAGGAGAAGCTGGAGACCTGGCAAATAAAAGATGCAAGGGATGAGGGATTTGGGAGCTAGGAATAGGACAGTGTAGGGTGGATCTGCCCAATCTAGATGCTAGATTGTTTTCATATTAATTGAGTTGCATTTTCTTTGTACTGGCCGCTTCAGGTTAGAGAGGAAACTGCAACAAACTGCAACAAAATGGCTCCCAACGTATCCATTAGAACTCAACTAACCTGAGATAAAAGTTTACTTCCCTCTCACCCCCAGAATAGGGCTCTGATAGAGATCTAGGCAGGAGTACTGGTGGATTGGGAGTTGACTGGGTCTGAGGGGTCTACGGAGAACTGCAGAGAGGCTCCCTGCCCCAAACCCCAGACAGAGAGCTACAGCCGAGGGCATCATCTAGAATCGAGGAAAGGGATAGGAGAACCTAGAGCACAACTGCCTGTGAGGGAGTTTTCTGGCCGGCACATTGAACAGGATTCCTGAGATCACCACACGACCAAGCAAAGCCGGAGACAACCCAAAGAGGCCCCTCCCTGGGAACAAAGAATCGAGAGGACTGCACGTGTTCTGAGGCGGAGGGAGAAAAAGGTATAAAGGGCTTCGGATCAGGTACTACTTTGATGTAAGAGAGATATATAACCTTTTGATACTTAAAGATGAGAAACACAATGAATATCTTTTGGGCCTTATGGAATGATATTTTGAATGGTCTGACGGTTGTGAATTTTGAGGAAATAGACACTTTATCATTTACCGGTATTGCAATATTCATTCTTCTGATTTACTATATCTTCTCAAAAGACAGGGCCCTAAATAGCAAATTTCTAGCCTTAGAAAAGAAATTACAAGTAATGCTAGAA
>NW_022651809.1:0-3352 GCF_011064425.1 Rattus rattus
ATCAAACCAGACACACTCAAACTAATAGAAGAAAAACTAGGGCAGCATCTGGAACACATGGGCACTGGAAAAAATTTCCTGAACAAAACACCAATGGCTTATGCTCTAAGATCAAGAATCGACAAATGGGAACTCTTAAAGCTGCAAAGCTTCTGTAAGGCAAAGGACACTGTGGTTAGGACAAAATGGCAACCAACAGGTTGGGAAAAGATCTTTACCAATCCTACAACAGATAGAGGCCTTATATCCAAAATATACAAAGAACTCAAGAAGTTAGACCGCAGGGAAACAAATAACCCTATTAAAAAATGGGGTTCAGAGCTAAACAAAGAATTCACAGCTGAGGAATGCCGAATGGCTGAGAAACAGCTAAAGAAATGTTCAACATCTTTAGTCATAAGGGAAATGCAAATCAAAACAACCCTGAGATTTCACCTCACACTAGCAAGAATGGCTAAGATCAAAAACTCAGGTGACAGCAGATGCTGGCGAGGATGCGGAGAAGAGAATGCTCCTCCATTGTTGATGGGATTGCAGACTGAGTACAACCATTCTGGAAATCCAGTCTGGGAGTTCCTCAGAAAATTGGAAGTTAGACTGCCTGAGGTTCCAGCGCTATACCTCTCTTGAGCATATACTCAAAGATGCCCCAACATATAAAAAAACACTTGCTCCCACTATGTTTCATAGCAGCCTTATTTATAATAGCCAAGCTGGAAAACCTAGATGCTTTCAACAGAGAATGGATACAGTAAATGTGGTACATCTACACAATGGAATATTACTCAGCTATCAAAAAACAATGACTTTATGAAATTCTTAGGCAAATGGTGAACTGAAGAAAATATCATCCTGGTGAAGTAACAATCACAGAAAAAACACATGATATGCACTCATTTGATAAAATTGGCTATTAGCCCAAATGTTGAATACCCTAGATGCCTAGAATAAAATGAAACTCAAGGCGGATGATCAAAATGTGAATGCTTCACTCCTTCTTTAAAGGGGAACAAGAATTCCCTGGCAGGGAATAGAGGCAAAAAGATTAAAACAGACACAGAAGAACACCCATTCAGAGCCTACCCACATATGGCCCATACATATACAGCCATCAATTAGACAAAAGATGGATGAAACAAAGAAGTGCAGGCCGACAGGGCGGATGTATATCCCTCCTGAGAGACAGCAGAATACAGCAAATACAGAAGCGAATGCCAGCAGCAAACCACTGAACTGAGAACGGGACCCCCGTTGAAGGAATCAGAGAAAGGAGTAGAAGAGCTCGAAGGGGCTCGAGAATCCATATGAACAACAATGCCAAACAACCAGAGCTTCCAGGGACTAAGCCACTACCTAAAGACTATACATGGACTGACCCTGGAGTCTGACCTCATAGGTAGCAATGAATATCCTAGTAAGAGCACCAGTGGAAGGGGAAGCCCTGGGTCCTGCTAATACTGAACCCCCAGTGAACTAGATTGTGGGGGGGGGGGCAGCAAGGGGGGGGGGGGGGGGAGGGGAACACCCATAAGGAAGGGGGAGAGGGAAGGGGATGTTTGCCCGGAAACCGGGAAAGGGAATAACACTCGAAATGTACATAAATAAAAATACTCAAGTTAATAAAAAAAATTTTGATTTGTGTGAGTGTTTTTGCAGCATGCATCTATGTGCATTTTGCACGGGTGGTTGGTGCCCGTGTGGAGGTCAGAAGAGGGGATCAGATCCCTGTCAACTGTAGTTACAGATGGCTGTAAACTGCCATGCTGGTGCTGGGAACCAAACCTAGGACTTCAGCAAAAGCAACAAGAATGGCTTCTTGTTGTTGTCATGGTTGCTGTTGTTGTTGTTGCTGCTGCTGTTGTTGTTGTTTGGGGGTGGTTAAGAGTCCCTCTAGGAACTGGCCTTGAACTCACAGAGATCTGCATGACTCTCTGTCCTGCATACTGGGGTTAAAGTCTGTGCTACCTGGCATAGCAAGTGCTCTTAACCAAGGAGCCGTCTCCCCTCTGCAGTGTCTTCTCACTTGCTTTCTCACATAGTCCCAGTTTGTAACCCAGGCCATTTCCCAACCTGAGAGCTTTCTGCCTCTTGCCCTGGCCTCCTGAGTTCTTGGAGGACAGACAGACACCCTGCACTTGTACCATATTTCTTTCTTTACAATGTCTATATTATGTTGTCAGGGCAACCATAGCAACTATATGGCTTCACTGGGAAGTATAAAATTTTTTTTGCTTATCTACTTTTTCCTGAAACAAGGTTTTATGTAGCCCAGCTTGGCCTCAAACTCACTATATATAACCAAGAATGGCATGAGTTTATAATTTTCCTAACTCTACCTCCCAAGTGCTGGGATTACAGATATGTGCCACTATACCATAGCATATAGCTTTTAATGGAACATAATGCAATCCACATCACTATGCTCTCCAGATTTCTTTTTTTTTCTTTTTAAAGATTTATTTAAGTGAGTACACTGTCACTGTCTCACAGAAGGAGGCATCAGATCTCATGAGAGAAGGTTTTGAGCCACCATGTGGTTGCTGGGAATTGAATTCAGGACCTCTGGAAGAGCAGTCAGTGCTCTTAACCGCTGAGCCATCTCTCCAGCCACCACTCTCCATATTTCTAAGCTCATAGAAATATCTTATCCCATGTCTCTGCCAAACTCTAAATCCAAAGTCTTATCAAAGTATACGTAGAAGTTTTGGGCTCATAATCCTGTAATTTCATCATTTGGGATTCTTGAGGCAAAAGAATTACTTGTGCCTTGGAGTTCAGGTACAGGCAATATATTAAGACCCCCCCCCTTGACCTGGCAGTTATAGAAAGTAAACCTGTCAAAACCTGAAAGAAAACAAAAATTAGAAAACCAAACATGTCTGCAATTTTGAAAATCTGAAATTCTCCAGAATTTCTTGAATACTATGATGAAGCAGATGAAAACTTTCATACACATTCGCCTCTTTTGCATTCATGAAAAACATTTTAATTACTTTTAGACCATTGATTTCTGTATGCAATAAACCTTTCTTCCAGGAAACAATGCCCTTTAAGATATACTTATAAGGGGTTGGGGATTTAGCTCAGTGGTAGAGCGCTTGCCTAGGAATCGCAAGGCCCTGGGTTCGGTCCCCAGCTCTGAAAAAAAGAACCAAAAAAAAAAAAGATATACTTATAAGATACAATTCTAGTATTCTTTAAGGCACAGATGAGAAATGTCTTGAAAAATAATCCAGGGCTAGAGTGATGAGTCAGGAAGCCAGGCTGTTCTTCCAGAAGACCTGAGTTCATTTCCCAGCACCCACACAGCAGTTCATGTCTGTAACTCCTGTTCCAAGGGTTTCAAGGTTCC
>NW_022651810.1:0-3359 GCF_011064425.1 Rattus rattus
CACATACAGATCACATACACCACACACACACATAGCACACACCCATCACATGCATCACACACATGTTACTCACAGCCCCTTACACACACCCCTCTATACCCACAGATAAAGTTGGGAAATCTCTTTTGGAGGAAATGAGTCACTGCCCCTCCTCCCACACCCCCATGCTGCCCTGCTTGGTTCTTTGAGCACTGTTATCCACTACACTTCTGCCCCAACCCCCCCTCTCCCGGGCTCTCCACTGAGCACCCACGGCAAGCGTGTGCAATGACTTGCTCGAGTGGCCATCCGTTTCCTTCAATTTAATAATCTGTGGAGTTCAACACGTTTGCTGTGCACCCTCCTCATCTTAACAATGGGAATTAAGAGCACAGGGATATGCCGTGCCTGGCTCTGAGCCACTCTGGACCCAGACTTGCCAATTAGAAATCTTATTTATCCGTGGCACTTAGCACTTGGCAGGGGAAAGTGGGGCTTAAAGACAGGGAGTGGTTTCCCAAGTGGCCCTCAGTCCGTCAGCTACAGAGCGCTTGGTCCCCTCCATACTTGGTGGACTACAACAATTCCCTTTCCACAGCTGAGCCAAGCTGGGTTGCTACCCTGATGGCGGCTGTATGTCTGCCTGGCTGCATGTTGACTAGCCTGAGTGGCAATGGAGTGCAGGCCCAGGCTTGCCTGTAGGCATAGCCTCTGCTCGCGTGCATGGCCTGACTCCCTAATACTCCTGTCACACATATGCCTTAGGTTATGGCTTAGCCATGCGGCCTCAGGAGAACTTGCTCTATGTGAGGGTGGGAGGATGGGGGGAGGTGGGGGTGTCCCATGTAGGATCCAAGGTGGGAGGTCGGAGGCTGAGTCTCTTACACTAGGTCCTGGGAGGTAGTGCTAGGTAGGCAGGGGGTAATAATATAGGAGGGGCGTGCATGGGTGTGTGTGTGTGTGTGTGTGTGTGTGTGTGTGTGTGTCAGAGAGAGAGAGAGAGAGAGAGAGAGAATGCTGTCTTGTGAGACAGGAATGAGCTGACATTTATACGTTTTTACTCCTGATCTTTGACTTGTTCCTGTTTAGTTTCAAACATGCAGCAAGGGCTGGAGAGGTGGCTCAGCGGTTAAGAGCACTGACTGCTCTTCCAGGGGTCCTGAGTTCAAATCCTAGCAACCGCATGGTGGCTCACAACCATCTGAAATGGGATCCAATGCTCTCTTCTGGTGTGTGTGTGAAGACAGCTACAGTGTACTCGTGTACATAAAATAGAAAAATCTTTTTTAAAAATGCAGCAAAACCATGGTTGTTGGGGTAGAGTCATCCTCTGCCTCTCCTGGTGGAAGATGCCCAGTGTGGACCAAACCCAGCCTGAGTTTGCAGATCAAATTAAAGTCTGCTGGTTCCTTAGCCCGAGAAAATAGGTATTTACTTCTTCCTCATTGGTTTCTTCGGTTGGAAAGTCTAGATATCCAGACTCAGAACGCCACCAGGAGGCCTGAATGAGTGGACAGTGTACGGAGATGGGCGCACTGCCTGGAGAGTGCTGTGGGCTGTTGTGGTGTGATCATTACTGCTCATTGGAATGGTGGGTCACAAGCTGGGTGTGGTGACTCACACCTACGTTCCCAGCACTCAGAAGCTCTGAGGCCAGCCTGGACTACATATTAAAGCATGACCCTGTCTTATAAAACAAACAAGAAGAGAATTTTGTGTGACCGGAGTGTTTAATGGGCTTTTTCCTGTTACCCTGGGAATGATGAGTCAGGGCACAAGGGTGAAGACCCAGAGATCTTTAGTATCCCATTCTGAACCCAACACAGTAACAGCCCGTAGTGCTTATCAAAGGGCAGCACACCCACCCCTGCCTTCCCAGCTGGCACTGTGCTGTCTTCAGTCTCTCGAAACTAGAACTCCCAGGATAGATGGGGCAGGGGGAGCTGTAGAGGCTTCCCTCAGCAGCCTGTGGGTACAGGCTGGGGGTCAGGAGGACACTTTCTGGTTGACAAGGGCAACACGATATAGTCTCAAACAGGGTGTGGTCTTAGATGCATAAAGAGCACGATGGCTTCTTATTCCTTGGTAGATAGATGTCTGTGCATAGGTGTGGTGTGTGTGTGTGTGTGTGAGTGTGTGTGTGACTGTGTGAGTGTGTCTGTACATAGGTGTGTGTGTGTGAGTGTGTGTATGAGTGTGTGTGTGTCTGTGGTGTGTGTGTGTGTGTGTGTGTGTGTGTGAGTGTGTGTGAGTGTGTGTGTGTGTGTCTGTGCATGAGTGTGTGTGTGTGAGTGTGTGTGAGTGTACATAGGTGTGTGTGTGAGTGTGTGAGTGTGTGTCTGTATGGGTGTGTGTGTATGTTTGTACATGTGTGTGTGTGTGTGAGTGTATTTGAGTGTGTGTGAGTGTATGTGTGAGTGTGTGTGCATCTGTGCATATGTGTGTGTAACTGTGTGTGTGTCTCTGTGTGTGTGTATGTGTCTATGTGTGTTTCTGTGTGTATGTGTCTGTGTGTGTGCATAGATGTGTGTGTATGTGTATGTGTGTGTATGTATCTCTGTGTGTGTGTCTGTGTGTGTATATGTGTGTGTGTCTCTGTGTGTGAGTGTGTGTATGTGTCTATGTGTGTTTCTGTGTGTATGTGTCTGTGTGTGTGTGCATAGATGTGTGTTTATATGTATGTGTGTGTATGTATCTCTGTGTGTGTGTATGTGTGTGTGTGAGTGTGTGTATGTGTCTCTGTGTGTGCATATTTAGCATGCCATTCACCTTGGCTTGGAAGGAAGCTAGGAAACTTGAGAGACTGGGCAGGCAGACATCCTATGATTGACACGAGAAACTAGGTAGACCGTCCTGCCACTACTTGAGATCTCCAGTTCTAAGACCCACTTGATTGGCCAGGAGCTCAAGAGAAAGAGGCGTGAAAGGTACCATTGACGGCAGAAGCCTGTTGGTTCTAGGAGTAAGAGGTTGAGCTAGAGCCCAATACCTCACATTAAGAGTGCTACACACAAACAGGCCTCGGGCTTTAGGAAGAACTTACGTACCCTTCCCCATGAGAGAAAAGAGCCCGCATTGGACTTACTTCACAGAGACCAAGAGTCCATATTTGGAATTCATAAGAAGAGTTACATTGGCTTCGTGACTTAGTATAAAGTTACAGCAATTTAGACAGATCAATGGGGAAGAATAAGGCTCTGAAATGCACCCATTCATCCAAATGTGACCCATTGGTAATCAATGATGGTGTCAAGGAAAGGTTAGAAGGAGATGAAGCAGAGGCCACAGAGGAATGATGCTTGCTGGCTTGCTCCTGCTTGCTTTTTCTCTTCTCTTCTCTTCTCTTCTCTTCTCTCCTCTCCTCTCCTCTCCTCTCCTCT
>NW_022651811.1:0-3315 GCF_011064425.1 Rattus rattus
ATGGGTGGATGGATGGATGGGTGGGTAGGTGGATGGATGGATGGATTGATGGATGGATGGATTAGTGGGTAGGTGGATGGATAGGTCAGTGGGTAGGTGAGTAGGTAGATGGGTGGATGGATTTGATAGATGGGAGAGTGGGAGAATGGAAAATTGGAAGTATGGCTAGATGGATGACAAATGGATAGGAGGTAGATCCATATTGGAAGGATGAATATGTGGACAAGTAGAGAATGTATCTTGGTGAGCTTATAGTCTGTTCTGGTTCTGGAAAACACAATTCCACAGAATAACTATCCTAAACCCATGAAGTGATAGGTCTGGGGAAAGGGTGAGATGGGCAAGTACCTGCCACAGAAACCACCTTGAAATACTCATGCTCAGAGCCAGGAGATGTCACACACTGTGACTGTCACCTATCTTTCTCAATCTGTCCCTGTCAAGTCACCTACACAGTTCTCCCAAAAGGTAAACTGGCCACTTTCTAAGATTGGAGCTTGGCTGAGATACGAATGTAACACAGAGGCCACTAGCACCTCTAGTACCAGCTCATCCCAGTGTGAACCCTCTCAGTGTGAACCATCCCAGTGTGTACCATCCCAGTGTGAACCATCTCAGTGTGAACCATCCCAGTGTGTACCATTCTAGTGTGAACCATCCTGGTGTGCACCATCCCAGTGTGAACCACCATCCCAGTGTGAACCATCCCAGTGTGTACCATCCCAGTGTGAACCATCCCAGTGTGCACCATCCCAGTGTGCACCATCCCGGTGTGAGCCATCCCAGTGTGAACCATCCTAGTGTGAGCCATCCCAATGTGTATCATCCTAGTGTGAGCCATCCCAGTGTGAACCATCCTAGTGTGAGCCATCGCAGTGTGAACCATTCCAGGGTGAACCATCTCAAGGTGAACCATCCAGTGTGAAGCATCGCAGGGTGAACTATCCCAGTGTGAACTGAAGACTCTCCCCTTTCCCAGTTTGGGTTTCCTTCTTTGCAAAACGGAAGGGTATGCAGAACCTGGATCTAAATGGGGTTGAAAAGGAACCACATAGTTCCCTGATACTTCCAGGCAACCCTTCCTTTTAAAGGCTTCTGCTGCCTACTTCCCACATTCCCCTCACCTGAAGACTTTGGACATTTCCCCCTACATCCTTGGCTTTGGGATTTAAAGAGGTGTGATGGTGAGTCACCTGATTCTGACCTTGTTCTCCCAGAGGAGTCACGTGGTAAGTAACAGCCACCGAGCACATTTCACAACTGCTCTGAAGCAAAGGCCGTGGTCAGGTGGGCCTGGACAGGCATCCAAGCTGTCTGCATTCAGGAAGTCGTGCTGGAAGAGACAGCGTTCCTGCTCAGAGGCTGGGGAGATGGGCCACCCAGGTCAGAGACCCTCACCAGGCCCACATCACACCATGTTGACAGCAGCAGCGTGGAGACCTTAAACGCCCTTTGCTTTGCCTGCTGGGTTTGTGTCCTGCTGGGCACGTGGAGGGGAATTGCAGCTGAGACTCGCTGGAACCGAAGCAGCCGCCGAGGGTGTCATTCTCAACACACGCGCCTGTGACAGCCACGGGGCAAATCCTTGGAAGGATGATTAGGGTATTTGTGGCTATGCATCCTCTGTTCTGATTTTTATAGTTCATTTCCGATCCTGGACAGATCCTGAGCTGTGTGGAACCAGCTTCTCAGAGCTCATCTCATTAGGCTCCTGCCCCCAAGCATGCATTTCAGGGCTTGGGAACAAGGCCACCCGCAGAGTTGAGCATTACAGCCCGAGGAGCCACAGACTCCAGCATCCCAGTGCTCCCCACCTTGCGAAGCACACAAAATATTTTCATTGCTAAGCCTCTGAGCCCAGAGGGAAGCAAATTCAGCAAGCACGCTACCGGCTTCTTCAGTGTCTCTACACTGGGGGAGGCTGGGCTGGAGACGCCAGCTTGCTGACAGGACCCAAGAAGAGCTAAAGAACGTCCAGTCCCTCTAACAAACATATCCACCACCATGTCCACCTCTAAAACCACCTCCACCATCAACTTAGCCATCACCATCATCACCACCATCATCACCGCCATCTTCACAACCACATTTCTCCCTGCTGCCATGTCCATTCCGGGGAAAGAGATCTTTCATGAGACCACAGCTCAGGACACCTGGATTGAAACCCAACTGACTTTTGGTGACTGCATGACTTGGGGAAAGCCATGTAACATCTCTGTGTCTTTGTTTTCTTCCCTTGGTGTAGATGCTGTGTTAGCACCCATCTGGAACGGTGTGTTTGGAAACATCTTGCTCAGCACAGGACAGGGAGTGTCCAGAGCTGCCCATCATTGTGATTCCGATGGCTGCTCCTTTGTTCCCCGGGGCTCGTCCAGCACCGACTGCTCCCCAACAGCCCAGCCTCCCAGAGGCAGATGGAGAAGGAGCAATTAGCCTTCGGTAATAAAAGTACCCAGGCTGTCAGCCGGGCTGCCAGGGGGATTTATGAACTCCGTTGAAGCCTGAGCCGCCAGGAGAGGCTATCAGGGGACGCATCCCAGGTATGAACCAAACAGCCCATCTGTCACCGCCAGGCCCTCCCCAGGGCAGGACGTGAGTGAGTGCTCTGAACCTTCCTGCACTGCCCAAGCCAGCCATAGTGAGCATGTGTGGCTTTCCTGGTCAGACAAAACAAGCAACAGCCAGAGTCGTCCCTGGCAGAGTTCTGAGGTGAGGTGAGGCCACTCTTGCAGGAGGCAAGGGGCGTGAGCACCACTGGGCACCATCGCCAGACAGACTCAGGGCTGCGCCTCGCTATTTTAAAAAACAAGATCCATGAAGGATCATCATACGTTTTCTAAAAGCTTCTGCTTCTGTCTCAGTGAATCACAGTCTCCATGGGCCCTGCACCAGCAGGGAAGTTTCCATGGTACCTGCACATGTACGGTGCCCAAGGACCACCAGGGCTTTCTTCCTTCTGCCCTGTAACCTCTGATCCCTTTACTAAGGACCTTCTGGCCATGTCCTCCTCTGTCCCACGCACGACTTCCCGCCGGCAAGAAGCACGCGAGACATAGAAATTCTTACTATGAGTGACTTTATTCCTGTCTATTCCTCTCTCATGGTGGAAGCCCCGCTTGCGCCGCCAGGCGCACCCTATTTATCCCCCGTGTGTGCACCCACACCTGATTGGTTGCTTACTCATGACCTCATCAGGTACGCCCCGGAAATGGGCAAAGACCTGGCATGAAGGCACTCTTGCACATGCGCACACAGTTAATCTCCCCATAGGGAGCCGGCTTGCGCGGTAAAGGCCAGCGCCATCTTGACTGACCT
>NW_022651812.1:0-3366 GCF_011064425.1 Rattus rattus
AAGATGCCCCAACATATAAAAAAGACACGTGCTCCACTATGTTCATCGCAGCCTTATTTATAATAGCCAGAAGCTGGAAAGAACCCAGATGCCCTTCAACAGAGGAATGGATACAGAAAATGTGGTACATCTACACAATGGAATATTACTCAGCTATCAAAAACAATGACTTTATGAAATTCATAGGCAAATGGATGGACCTGGAAAATATCATCCTGAGTGAGCTAACCCAGTACAGAAAGAAAACACACATGGTATGCGCCATTGATCAGTGGCTATTAGCCCAAAATGCTCTGTAAATTACCCTAGATTCACAAGAACATGAAACTCAAGAAGGATGAAGCCAAAATGCCAGATGCTTACTCCCTTCTTTGAAAGGGGAACAAGAATACCCTTGGCAGGGAATAGGGAGGCAAAGTTTAGAACAGAGGCAAAAGGAACACCCATTCAGAGCCTGCCCCACATGTGGCCCATACATATACAGCCACCAAACTACATAAGATGGATGAAGCAAGAAAGTGCAGGCTGACAAGACGGATGTAGATCTCTCCCCAAGACACAGCAGAATACAACAAATACATGGGCAAATGCCAGCAAACCACTGAACTGAGAGCAGGACCCCATTGAAGGAGAAAGGATTGAAAGAGCTTGAAGGGGCTTGAGACCCCATATAAACAACAGTGCCAACCAACCAGAGCTTCCAAGGACTAAGTCATTGCCCAAAGACTATACATGGACTGACCCTGGGCTCCAACCTCATAGGTAGCAATGAATAACTTAGTAAGAGCACCAGGGGAAGGGGAAGCCCTTGTTCCTGCTAAGACTGAAACCCCAGTGAACATGATTGTTGGGTGGAGTGCAGTAATGGGGGGTGGTTAGGGAGGGGAAAACCCATAGAGAAGGGGAGTGGGAAGGGTTAGGGGGATGTTGGCCCGAAAACCGGGAAAGAGAATAACAATTGAAATGTAAATAAGAAATACCCAAGTTAATAAAGATGAAAAAAAAGAAAAAAGAAAAACACCATCACTTTCCAGGCATATATGGTTAAGCACTTTTTCCCTTGTGTGATCCATACTTTCTGAGCTGCTGCTACTGTTCATGGTCATGGCTTATGAGCATCATGTGGGCATTTGCTTTCCTCTGCACTATAGCTCTAGAATTACCCCACTCATATGGGGGAGCTGACAATAAGCATGTGGTTCGTCTTTACTCTAAATTCTTCCATCATTGCTGCTCTGATGAGATGTCTGTCATTCTGTGACTCCAAGGACTCCCACTTCTGTGAGATTTGCCAGTTCTTGTTGCTCTTTTGCAGACCATCAGTTGTAAACTCCCATGGCTGATGACTTTTTCAGAGGCATCATTTCCTGCCTGCCTACTGTTTTATGGCTTTGTCAGCAGCAGCATCTAGCATATATGCTCAGCTGAGTGGAATCAGAGGGCCTTCTGCTCATCCCATCTCATTGTGATCTCTATTACTCATCCAAGTTTTGTGCCTGCTTCCAACTGCAGTCCAGAGAAAAGATATTCATTTGCCTGAAGTAATTTAGCAGGCTCTGAATCCCACTCTCAACCTTGTACACTGATGAATAAGAATGACAAACACACTTTGAAGAGACTTTTACCCCTTCTCAGTGTTAGATGGAAATATGAAGGCCATTCTGACAGTGTAAGGCCATTTCCCACCTGCGTTGCTAAGAACATCTTCATGGCTATGTGGTTTGGCTATGGCCATTATAGAAAAGCGCCTTCAAACTCATAACCTGCACATATACTTTTTTCTGTGTTTGTTGTTTTTGATCAATCCATGATCATCTAGGTGCACCAAATAAAAGCTTAATCCACATCACTACCACCCCACGTCCTGACAAATGCTCTTCTTTCACAGAGAAAGTCATTTTGCCTTCCCAAAGGACACAAGAGACCCTTGCTTCTCTGAACTAAGTCCTTGCTTATTAGCTACTATTATTTTCATTAAATAATTCTTTAGAGAAAGGGCCTCTGTCTATATGTGTACAACACTATCCCAATATGAATATTGGTAAATAAATTGTCTGTTTTCAGTGTGTTCTTCCTACTTGATATGTGGTCAAGTGCTTTATATGTGGTCTTCAGCTATACAGATATTATCCCTAATGCTCCCTTTACTAGACCATTGTGGCATGTCATTGAATGCAGAGTATCAAAGCAATAGAATGCATGTTGTAAATGCTTTTGTATTGAAGCAATTGGGAACCCATTGTGGTAAATATTAAAAACTGGCTAAACCTTTTATCCCACACTAGCTGGCACCCATAGGACCACATGACACCACAGGGTATCTTTATCACAGCAGCTCCCTGCTGTCCCCAAGTACTCTCTGACCCAGGTGGCCTGTGGTCCGTTCCAGCATGGCAAGGTGCCTTAGAATCAGTTCCAGCACCAGTGAGCCATATGGAACTAACTATAATTTGTCTCTGGTTAGTATCTTTCCTGGCAGCTCTCTGCTAGCCGTGTACTCTCTGGTTCCAGCTACCTGGTAAAATCGGGCTCTAGAAGTCCAGCATGGGCTAGCCTATTGCAGCCCCCTGCCATGGACTCTGCACACACTCCCAACAACTGTTCCCTAGTAGTTAAAGTATAAACTCCCAAATACCCTGTGAAATCATGACTCAATACGCTGTAACTCAACAATCAGATTTATATGTTAAATTCTCAATCCACAATACATTCATACAATAAACTCACAACCAATTGATGAAGATATAAACTGCCCACTTAGATAAGATAAAAGTGCCCCACAGTGCTATTTGGCCCTACATTTGCTGGCACTACCATAGAATAAAATTTAATATTTTAATATTAATTGCTTTTAATATTTACTGCAACAGGAAACCAAGAATTTTTTATTCTTCTCTCTTTTTTTCTTTTACTTTTTATTTTTTATTTTTTTTATTAACTAAAATATTTCTTATATACATTTCGAGTGTTATTCCCTTTCCCAGTTTCCGGGCAAACATTCCCCTCCCCCTCCCCTTACTTATGGGTGTTCCCCTCCCCACCCTCCCCCCATTGCCGCCCTCCCCCCAACAGTCTAGTTCACTGGGGGTTCAGTCTTAGCAGGACCCAGGGTTTCCCCTTCCACTGGTGCTCTTACTAGGATATTCATTGCTACCTGTGAGGTCAGAGTCCAGGTCAGTCCATGTATAGTCTTCAGGTAGTGGCTTAGTCCCTGGAAGCTCTGGTTGCTTGGCATTGTTGTACATATGGGGTCTCGAGCCCCTTCAAGCTCTTCCAGTTCTTTCTCTGATTCCTTCAACGGGGGTCCTATTCTCAGTTCAGTGGTTTGCTGCTGGCATTCGCCTCTGTATTTGCTGTATTCTGGCT
>NW_022651813.1:0-3356 GCF_011064425.1 Rattus rattus
ATCACCATCCCTGACCTCAAGCTCTATTACAGAGCAAATAGATTAAAACTGCAGTATTGGGCATTAGAGACAGACAGGTTGGATCAATGTGGAATGAATTGAAGACCCAGAAATAAAACCACACACACTGACATACACTTGATCTTTGACAAAGAAGCCAAAATATATACAATGGTAAAAAGAAAGCATCTTGAATAATGGTGTTGGTCTAACTGGCTGGTTTTATGTAGAAAAAATGAAATAGCCCATATTTGTCACCATGCACAAAGTTCAAGTCCAAGTGGATCAAGGACATCAACATAAAACCAGATACATTGAATCTAATAGAAGAGAAATTGGAAAGAGCCTCGACTCATTGTCACAGGGGGAATTTCCTAAACAGAACTACAGTGGCTCACGCTCTAAGATCAAGAATTGATAAATGGGACATCATGAAACTGGAAAGCTTCTGTAAGGGAAAGGACATAGTCAATAAGACAAATTGGCAATCTACAGATTGGGAAAAAAATCTTCACTGATCCTACGTCCCGATAGAGGGCTAACATCAAAAATATATAAAGAACTCAAGAAGCTAACCACCAAAAACAACCCGTCAAAAAAATGGGGTATAGAACTAAAACTGGAGAATTCACAACAGAGGAATCTCTTTAATAGGTGAGAAGCACCCAAAGAAATGTTCAAAAATCCTAGTGATCAGAGAAATGCAAATAAAACGACCTGAGATTCCACTCACACCAGTCAGAATGGCTAAGGCCAAAAAACATGGCAACACATGTTAGCGAGGATGTGGAGAAAGAGAAATACCTCCATTGCTGGTGGATTGCAAAACCGGTACAAATCACTCTGGAAATCAATTTGGAAGCCTCAGAAAATTGGAAATAGACCTAATCTAAAGACCCAGAAATACTCACTCTTGGGAATATACCCAAACGGTGCCCCACCATGCCACTCAGGGCACATGTTCCATTCATGTTCATAGCAGCCTTTTTTGTAATAGCCAGCAGCTGGAAACAACCCAGAGGTCTCATGACAGAAGAATGGATACAAAAACTGTGGTTCATTTACACAATGGAATACTACTCAGCTATTAAGAATGAGGACATCCTGAGTTTTGCAAGCAAATAGATGGAACTAGAAAATACCATCTTGAGTGAGGTAACTCAGACCCAAAAGGACATGCAAGGAATGAAAATGGAAAAGAGCCTGAGGAAAAGAAGGTCCAGTGACAGGCCCAAAGCAGGATCCAGCTCAAGGGGAGAGGCTCCAAGACCTGACACCATTACTGAGACTATGGGACACTCAAAAAGAGGGACCTACCATGACTGTTCTCCAAAAGACCCAACAAGCAGCTAAAAGAGTCAGATGCAGATGTGTGCACCCAACCAGTGAACAGAAGCTGCTGACCCCTCTGGTTGAATTAGGGAAAACTGGAGGAAGCTGAGGAGGAAGGCAACCCAGTAGGAGGATCAGCAGTCTCAATTAACCTGGCTCCCCGAGATCTCTCAGACACTGGATCACCAACAAAGCAATATACACCAACTGAGATGAGGCCCCCAACACATACACAGCAGAGGACTCCCTTGTCTGGGTTCAGTCAGAGAAGAGGCACCTAACCCTCAAGAGACTGAAGGCCCCAGGAAGTTTAGAGGTCTGGTGGGGTGGGCGGGGTGGGGACATCTCATAGAAGCCGGGAGTGGGGTGTTGGGGAGGGTAGGAGGTATGGGATGTGGAATAGTCAGAGGGTGGACCACGAGGAGAATAAAATCTAGAGTATAAAAATCAGTAAAATCAAATAAAAGATATGAATTATGGTGTATATTTTCATTCATTATGCTCTGAATATACGTTGTCTATATTTAAATATTAAAAAAGTCATCGGTTACTGAAATTCAAATGTATACAAAAGTGATAAATTTTCCTTATCGAACCATCGCTTTTAATCTGCATAATCTGCATAAGTAAATTAATGAAAGACATGTGTGAAATGGTCACTAGTGCTTCAGACTGGATTTTCTTTTGCAACCGAAATGCCAGACCTTGTACTGTCACCATGTTCTTCCAATGGCAGAGAAGGAATCAAATCTTTGGATTATGTTTTGTTAGAGAACTGGTGCTGTAAGAAGGTGAGGACTACACCCTAAAAATACTTCCATCTGTGAAGTACATGGAAAGGTATTTTATCTGTGGCCAGCAGAAGGGAAGCAAGGGCAGTGAACCTTTTCCGAAGCTCAGTCTCACCCTGTCGTGCTCTGCACCTGAGAGCCACGGTGTCGTGCCCTTCTCCACATGTCTCCCTGCTATTGTCTCTCTGGGTAGCTGAGTTCGATGCCTATCAAGGATGTTGACTTACATTCTTCAAGGCCCATCTGGGCTCTGGGGTGGGGGCTGGGGGCAGGGTTAACTCAGACTCTAAAGAAACTGTTAACAGTGTATACTCCCTTTCCACAGGAGGGAGTGCAGACCTGTCTTTACGGGAAAGCATACAGTTCCCTTGTCTGTCCTCCTGCCCCTTTCACTTGCTTGAACTCATTTCATGCTAAGATGAGCAAAAGGACCTTTCCGAATTTTGAAATTGGAGAAAAGAAATGAAGCAGGCTCATTTTTTACCTCTTGATACAAGTTTTGGAGTCTTCAGGCTATATTTCCTGGAACTTGGCTGAATCTAGAATTAGTCTCAGAGAAGCAAACATCATAGGTTTACATGGCCAGTAAATACAAACAATTAGTAAACAACAAGTGGATGTTTACAAGGAAGGGCTATTGGGATGACCTTTGGCTCTTAACTCGGTTTTAGTCACACCGGTGACATTCTCTAGATGGAACAGATGACACATTGGGCTTTGAAAACTTTAAACTTAACTTCTGAGTTGGAATCAAGGGGTTTGCAGCCTAAGGATGTGGCTTTGATTTTAGAGGATGATACAAAGTTGTGATGTTTTCGCTCAAAGGTTGGTAGCTGTCTGTACTAAAGCAGGGAGCACACTGCTGATAGAAATGTGTAAGACATTGTGCTAAATGTCCATAGAGTTATGATAAACATGGAGAGATGAAGCGAAGCCTGCCTCTGAACCATTGCTCAGGGATGGTTGCCATCACCTCTGAGGGCGTGGAGCTGCTCAACAAAGGCCCGGGGGAACCTGGCAGTCATGGTTGAAATGGTTGAAGCACTTAGAGTTCCCCACACAAAGTCTCTTCACTTTGTAGAACTGGTGATCAGGATAAAATTGGGGAGCAATAAAAATTTGTTGTGTTCCACAAAGCATCAAATAGGATCGAGTCCCAAACCGTTGATGCTTCAGATGTCCCCTTGCTCCAGCCACCCCAGATGCCACCCTGCATTCATATCCAGGGAACAA
>NW_022651814.1:0-3365 GCF_011064425.1 Rattus rattus
CTATCTCTGCCTCCTTAGCCGCTATTAGGGTGTCTTTATCACTTATGGTCCCTCTATGGGTCTCTATATCTCTAGTTAGTTGTTCTCTCTCCTCCCTTAATTTCTCCTGTTCCTTATGGAGCTCCAATAGTTGTTCGTTCAGTTGATCATAGCGGGTTAGGCAGGTCTCATATAGGACAGTATCTGGATATTCGTGTGGTCCAAGCGATTTACCCTCCAAATCTACTATGCGGACTCCGGCTAGTAGCCGTCCCTCTATTAGAGCCCTTATAGACTGGTTACTACAACTGGAGTTCTCCAGGATTTGTGTATAGCGTATGTGACCCCGAATACTGGTTATCCCGAAGCACCATTGGTTAGGAACCATCAAATCAAATCCGAATTCCTGGTAGTACCACTTAAGTCTCTTTAGGACATCTCCACTAGGTCTATAATAAGCCAAGTGGATATCCGTAGTCCCGAAATGTTCATTGAAGCTCTGATAGTTAATTGCGTGTGTGGTATTCCCATAGGTATTGGCGTTGGCCATATTACGTATTTGTACCATCTCCTGTCTCTCAGCCTCCGAATGCTGAATATGCATTTGCTCACCACGTAGTCTGAAATTATCTGTCGCATATTTAAATCTATCTGATCTCTCCTCGTCCTCTTCTCTATGCTGTCTCCGCATAGTCCCTAGAGAGGTTCCTAGGGATACTCCCCCTCCCACTAGGCCTAGCCCAGTTGCTATTAGCCCTAGTCCGGGAGCCGCCCCTACCCCAGTAGCCATAAGGGCTACTCCGGCTCCAGCGCTTATGGCCCCTCCTATATAGCTAAAAATCCCTGATATTCAATTACTCCAGTCAGCCCCTCTCCGGCCTGGGAGATATTTAGATTCCCTTTCGAAGTCTATATGGAATTTACGTTTTTCTAGATCTAGGTTGGACCGCTCATAATATCTATTGCTCTCTGCGTTTACATAACTCATTAAAGTATCCCTCTTATCATGAACACTGAAGGCCTGTAGGGCAAAGACCCCCTCTTTGGGGATATCCAGAGTGAGTCGTACTAGGCTTTCGGGGGTCTGGGCCTCTACTAGAAAAAAGTTTGATGATGCCTGGTATTTATCTTTTAGGGTAGATATATTTAATCTTCAATCAATATCCTTACCCTCTAGAATAAATCGGTCCCTAACCGGTATTTCCTGCCCATAAACCGATATAACACTACTACTGTTTATAGCCTGTATTACCTCCTCCTCTGTGGGTAAAGAATCTGGATCTCTCCTATAGATATTCTTAGGGGAGAATACGTGTCTAACGCACTTGACGTCTTCTAGTAGAAAATCGTTATCCTTAACCAGTAGTTCGAAATGTCATTTCCCATTCTTGATAATACAGAAAGCTATACTCCATCCTAGGTCTAGTAATATAGGAGTAACCCTAATTTGCTTTTCTAATTCGTTATAGACGGCGTCTACATAATTAAATCTACGTCCCGAACCGGCCTCTGGTGCTCCAGTTTGAAATACACTACTATTCCAGTCAATGTAGGATAGGATATTAAAACTGAAATAGTAACTAAGGGTGTCTACCCAATACTCGGTCTCCAGTATAGAGGAGGGTCTACCCTCTCCTAGAGGGAGGGTGGCGAAAATAGCATTAGTGATATATCAGTAGTTACCCTGAGAGCCCGGAGAGGGACTATTATTTTTTGGGACATCAACAAACTTACTTCTATATTTCTCTAGGAAGTCATCGAGGGCTCCTAAATCAATTTCATATAAACTATCTTCATCATCTGTGGTGCCACTAAGGGTCCCCAGCCACCTAAAGTAGTCGTCACCCTCCTTTAGATTTAGTTTGTGTCCAGCTAAAATTAAACACTTTGTAAAACCGCTATCCGGAGTACAGGTACGTAGTTTTACTTTAGGTTCCCATATCTCATGAAGTTCTATAGCTCCTGCCCCAAATATTCAATCTTCGGTCAATCCCTCGTCTGAGTCCTCATAGATGGGTACGAAGTACTGGACTGACCCTGGGACGGTACCTGGCCTTCTAGCTATCTCATATCCGAGTCTGGAATTCTGTAATCCAAATTGCTTACCTCTATCTATAGACTTATTTAGTAGCTCATCTCATCTTAGGCTCTTTAGGGTCTCTGGGTCTTTTCTATAAGTTACATTGACTTTCCATTTCTCTAGATCTATAAACCCTCCTGACCATTTTTTATATCTATTAACCTCATCATAGGGGAAGAACAATTGTTTTACCTTTTCTCCGCTGCCATACCATAAAGCCGGATTCCCAATTTCTATAGTGGGTTTCCTAAATTGCTGTGAATGACCATCTCTGGTGTGCTTATAGGTATCTGAGGGTATATCGTATATTTCTATTCGGCTTTTAGCCTTTAGGGATCTTAGGTGTTGTAAAAGGGATTTACCCTTTACTACTGTAGAATCGGGATCCGTATATAGGGTGGGGTCAAATCCCATGAAATATAGGGGCCTTCCATCATCGTCTACTCCTATCTGTTCATAGGGCTTGCAAACCTTATATCAATCCGTCTTCTCCAGCTCCTCTATAGTCCATACCCTATTTCCTACTCTCCAGGCCTTGGGAGGTCTATTGGTTAGGGAGAGTTTATTAGTACTTCTGTTGTAGTCTAGGGAATATCCCCTAGTGGTCTTCGTATCTGTGTGTAGTAATCCATAGTCAAGTAACTTTAAGAATAGCTCATAATAACTTCTCCTACTTAGCTTTAGTTTTTCAAATGGTTTTACGCGGGCCCAGCTAGAGTCCCTTTCATAGGTATTAGGGTTTAATTGATCAATATTTTTTACCTTCAGGTTTTCATATCTAATCCTCTTTGATTTATTTATGGTGGAGGAAATAATATATGATGTATCCTCCGAACCCGCTATGGAGTAATACTGGCCCGTATGGCCGGATACCGTATTAAAAGTCTCCTCTAATATTTTTTTCCTATCAACGTCAAATACCTTTAGATCGTCTCTAGCTAAAAATCCGTAGAGTTGGTAGATCAATGTTTTTTCTAGGCTTAGGAAGGGAGTAAAGGTGTAGTACTGTTGACCCCATATGAAGTTATCTAGATTGGTTCTGAAATTAGTAATCTGTCCTATTTTTCAAGTGGTCTTCCAGTACTTATCCTGTTCTAGCTTGGCAAGCTCCCTAGCCTTCCTCCTAGCCTCCGAGACCTCGGATTTCTCCAACTCCCGTTCCTGGGCGTCTATATAGACTACGTCATTCCCATTGGTTACTACAGGGGTAATGGCGTGTATATATCTAGAGGCCAATAGGTAATCCCCGGTCTTAGCCAGAGTACCCCTTACTATTACAGAGTTAGTTAGGAAATCATTACTCCAT
>NW_022651815.1:0-3291 GCF_011064425.1 Rattus rattus
CCTGAACATTTCTTTAGGTGGTTCCTCAGTCATTCCGATATTCTCATGTGTGGTGCCTTGTTTGCTCTGCACCCCCCATTTTTAATAGGGTTGTTGACTCTCTGGAGGTCCAACTTCTTGAGTTCTTTGTATATATTGGATATTATCCCTCTATTGGATGTAGGATTGGTAGAGATCTTTTATTATTATTATTATTATTATTATTATTATTATTATTATTATTACTATTATTATTATATCTACTTCCCTTCCAATTTGCAGTGAATCATTTGGGAGAAAGTCTAATATAGCTTAATTTGAAGAAGTAAATATAAAGGTTTTTTTGGCTTGTTTGTTTGTTTTTAGAGCAGAATCACTGTAATAAAATCTTTTTTCTTTAAAAGTAGTCTTACAATAGTGGCACTTCATTTTGCCCCTTTGGAGACAGAGGTAGGTGAAGTTTAAAGCCAGCCTGGTCTTCCTAGAGGGCTCCATGACAGCCAGGGGTATGCAGAGAGACCCAGTCTCAAACTGCCACCACCACAAATGAAACAGTTTAATAATACTAATTACTTTTTCTTTTCTTTTTTTAAATGTAAGATTTCATTAATTCTTGGGAATTTTATGCATGTGTACTTTGGTCATATTCTCCCCATTCCTTTCCTAAGTCCTCCCAGGTCTACCCCATCCCCTTCGAAGAAGACTTGTATATTAGAATATGTGTTTGTTTATTGGAAAATACTAAGGGGATAGTCAAGGCATAAAACTCCTATTGGTACTATTTTTCCTATCATTTAATAGATTTGAAACTGTTTCCAAATAAAAGGCTTTAAACATCCATTTGCATCACCGGATTACGAACATAATCTCCTATCTGGGCCCTGTGCACATGGGAGGCAGAGTCTGCATTACAAATTCTAAGCCTGCCTGGTCTACACAGTCAATTCCAATCCCTCCAGAGCTACACAGTGAGACTTCTTCTCAAACGAAACAAACAAAATAAAAATGTAATCTCTTGTACGTTTAACTTTCCATTTATGCTGTTTCTCCAAAAGTGAATAACTACATTAATATTTTTAATAATGATACATCGCCACCCTGTGTTCAATTTCTGCAACTACTAATCTTACAGAGCCAACTGTTGAGTGCATCTGGAAACATCAGCAGTGGCTGAGAATATCCTGAGGAGCGCCCTCCCTTTGGACCTATTCTCAGGGAAACTCACAGAAAAGGATTTCAGGATAAGCCAGTGTAGTGACTGGCTTTATGAGTCAACTAGACACGAAGTAGAGTCATCAGAGAGGAAGGGACCTCAGCTGAGGAAATGCCTTCATGAGATCTAGCTATAAGGTGTTTATTTTTCTCAATTAGTGATTAATGAGGAGAGCCCAGAACATTGTGGGTGGTGCTATCTCTAGGCTGGTGGTCCTATGTTCTATAAGAAAGCAAGCTGGTAAGCAGCACCCCTCCCTAACCTCTGCATCAGCTCCTGACTCCAGATTCCAGACCTGCTTGAAGTCCTGTTCTGACTTCCTTTGATAATTGTGGAGGTTTATATATGCTTGGCCCAGAGAATGGCACTATTAAGAGGTGTAGTCTTGGAGTAGGTGCGTCACTATGGGTGTGGGCTTTAATACTCTCGTCCTAGCTGCCTGGAAGCCAGTCTTTTTTCCTAGCTGTCTTTAAACAAGAGGTGGAACTCTCAGCTCCTCCAGCCCCACATCTGCCTGGAAGCCACCATGCTCCTTCCTTGATGACAACGGACTGAATCTCTGAACCTGTAAGGCAGCCCCAATGAAATGTTGTCCTTTATAAGAGTTGCTTTGGTCGTGGTGTCTGTTCACAGAAGTAAAACCCTAACTAAGACAATGATGACCAGCAATATGGAAATGTAGGACAAAATAAACCCTTTCCTCCCATCTTGCTTTTTGGTCACGATGTTTTGTTGCACCAATAGAAATCCTAATCAAGACAGCCAGGGTAAAGCAAAGTCAGACATTTGATTAAGTAAAAATCAGGGACAATGCATGTCCCAGATTTAAGTACAGAAATGCACACACATAGGTACACAGGAGAAGACGGAAAGAGGAGACAGAGGGGGAGAGGGAATTGACTGACCTGGGGAATAGACAACCACACGTCTCAAGATGCAGATGCAGACGTCTCAAGAAAATCACTCCTTGGTGTTGCTACTGTGTTATACATGTGCTGATTCTGTGCCTCTCTAAGCTACAGTCCTCAAAGGAGGTAACTGCCACCAATATTTAAACATTAAGCAAAGTACAAGTAAATTTGAAAATTAAATGAAAATATAGAAACCTATTTACTTTTTTCTCTTATCTTAAAGAATTTCTTATTGTAAATGAACTTGTAAGACAGTTTGGGTTTTTGTTAGGCCACAGAGCCCCTAAGTGCCTTTCTCTAACTCCCAAAAATCAAGTCAGACGCCTACGTCTCTCCCTCTCCCCTTTCTTCTTCCCTCTTTCCCTCTCCATCTCTCTTTACTTCCTCCTCCCCTCCTTTTCATCTCCCCCTCCCCACTCTCTCTCTCCTCGCCTCCTCACCCTCAGAGCAGATAAGAGTGAGGCCAGGCCAGCTCCTGTGGTTTGAAGCTTATCCACCCCTGAAACTTACAAGAGTCGGAGGCGCACTTCCTTCCCTGTACTTAAAAGGGAAGTCTCTGTTCCTTCAGTGCCCCACATGCTTGCTGCTTTCAGTGGAAGGGACAACCCCTTCTATTCCTCTCATCTCCCTAATGTTCTCTCCCAGCAAGGCCTGGAGAAGGAAGATGGTTCTGAAGAGTAACATCTAGTCAGCTCTTTTTCACAGATCGGCTGTTCTGCTCTTTGTTTTAAGTTGTATGTCTTATGCAGTGCAATGTTTAGATTTAGGAGTGAGGGGGAAGCACTCATACACTTCAGCTCGCTCTTGTCCTAGGAAGGCAGAGTTTCGTTGTTGCTTGTGATTTATTAAAGGAAACAAAATTCAGATAATGATAATGGTTTTATCAGCTGTGTTATTTCACGTCTCTCAGCCAGTAGGAAATGCAGACTAGATCCAAGGGGATGGTTGTCTTTTGCACTCCATGTCCCCTTTAATTTTTTCCTGTCTCTCTTTATGCTGCCTCAAAATGTCTTTGTGGTTCTTTTAGGGTTTTTTTTTTGAGTTACAATATGAGAAGAAAGCGTGCAATGTCAAAATTTTAAAAATAATCATAAAACACACTAATGCTGAAAGTAGACCAGCACACTGTAATATGAAATACATTTTAACCTTCCTTCAATTTTATAAAAATCTTAAAGAGGTGTGGAA
>NW_022651816.1:0-3358 GCF_011064425.1 Rattus rattus
ACAAGCCCCTACTCCCACATACACCTAGCAATCTTGTCTTCTGTTGAGGCTCATACTACACACTTCCCAAACAGCACCTCCAGCTGGGGACTAAACAATGAGACTATGGAGAACATTTTCTCATTCAAATCACAGCACTTGCCTGTCTTAAAGGAGCCCCAACTCTTTATCACCCTAAAAATCATAGAGAGCTTAAAAACTTCAGCCAGACTCTAGAGAAGTTTCAAGAAAAGGGAAATTTACTATTTAACTTATGAGGGTTGTCAGAAGCCTAGAGCCATGAGTAAGGTGTAGAAACAGAAAGTATCCTCTGGGTCCTTGGCTGTCTGTCTCACTGGAACCATGCACACAGGGCATATCAGGGTCCTGAAATGTGCCCCCAGGTTAAAGTAAAGGAACAGAAAACTCAATGGCCTCGGTGGCCCTTCAATGTGCAGAGATTACTGTGTCCTTCTCTCCACTCTGAAACCAAGTAAAACTACTGAGGTCTCAAAATCAGGCAGAGTTCAGAAGGGAAGGAGGTGAAAGAGTCTGACAAGGAGAGTCACCCCAGAACTCATCATTCAAGAAAAAGACATTATTCCACCTACAGCATCTGGGGATATTATCTCTCACAGCATCCTCACCCATAAACTTAGCATTAAAACTATTTCTACCTCTCAAAATAAAGTCATCTACCCAAAAGTTATGATTCATTCCCAAATGTCACTGTTGTCTCCAGTGACAACCCAAATGTTCAAGACTCCCATAAAAAATGCAATCAAGTCACGTTTTTGCAGCTCAGGCTCTGAAGCACTCTCATTCACGCCCTTCCAAAGCGAGTCACTTCAAAACTCTTAGCTTTGGATGCTTAGGGGTTCGTGTGCTTGAAATATTGATCATACTCTTCAAAGCCAAAAATCCATATTTACAATTGCTAACAAAATCAAATGCTAACTTCAAGAGTTAGCGTCTATGAGCTGAAAAATGAAAGGTGTGTGTGTGTGTGTGTGTGTGTGTGTGTGTGTGTGTGTGTGTGTGTGTGTGTGTGAGAGAGAGAGAGATGAGGATGGAGAGTGTTCCTAAGCTGGGATGCAGTGGTATCCGTTTATGGTAGCACATTCATCTGACTCTGCTCAAGACCCTGGGTTTAATCAGCATCACAGCAAAGCATAAAAGATAAAATCAAAATTTCTTGGAAGTTATTCCTAGGTGAAAGAAAAGACAATTTATTTGTAATTTCTTTATTACACAAATACATTTCTGTGTGTATAGTTAACAATGTAATGAAATCAGTCAAAAGAAATTAAAGACAATGAAAGGTCAGAGGCATTTCTAAGCCACTCATGTACAGAATATGAAGAATAGAGGAGGGTTCAGTAAAGATGACCTATATCTAGAAAGGTAACCTGGGCCAAAGAATAATATATTCAATATATAAATGGGCATGTCTTCTGTAAGCTGACTATAATATAGCAAGCCACACAGTATTAAAACAATTATCTGAATGATGGGGAAAGTATCCCTGGCCCCCTAATCAACATCCTCATCACTACATGGGGAAGATCAGTTCCCTGCTGCCCCCTAAACATAAAGTGTTTAGAATTGTAGCTGTAGTTGGTCAAACCACTCATCTCTCCAGCAGCGGCATGTGCTACCTGCCCCAATGCTCTGGATTCTTGGATGAAAGACACACATGCAGTCTTATATTTAATATGCCTTAATCAACTAAATGACTGGACCACCTCAGTCCTCCATGTCACTAGCATACTCTCCCCTCCAATATTCCTGAATTATTACTTATTAAAACCTGTATTCCATCCTAGTCACCCTGAATCCAGGCCTGCAGCCTTTCTGGGCTACGATCCCCAACTCTTACCTGTTGACAGTCTCTATGTCTCTCTGTCCTACACTCAGGCCTGGACCTTCTTCTCTTTCCCCAGCATGGTGCTTTCTCCTCCTCCTCTAGGAATCTTAGAAGTCCTACCTCTGTCTTCCTTCCCAGCTATGGCCACTGGCAACTTTATTTGCCAATCAGAGCCAACTAGGGGACCCTCAGCATCTCACATATGGGATTTTTATGCAATTTTGGAAACCCAAATAACATAATGCAAACATTAAACCAAATACACATTTCCCCCTTCTTTATCCATTCAGAAGGCTTTTTCTCTCAGATATACAATGAACATAGTTATAATAGTTATGTAAACTATAATATATAATATACATTAATAATGTCCAATCCATATTCTTCAAAGCCAAAATCCATATTTACAATTGCTAAAAAAAAATCAAATGCTAATTTCAATTTAGGTACATTACTCCAACAGCTATGCTAACTTAAAAAGCTTTCAATTCTACATTATTCAATTCTACATTTCAATTCTAAATTATGTTTTGATTTTAACTTGCATTACCATCTGAAAACCATCCTTTCAAGTCTACATCATCTTCCTCAGTGCTAAACAACTTAAATTTAATTATCAGACTATAACTAGTCTTCAACCCCATCAGAAATCTGAGAACGAATTAAATATTACCTGAATATATAGGAAGCACAAAACATATCTTCTAAAACTTAAACAAATTGCAGTGACAGCTGAATATCTGGAATGTCACCTATTCCTCAAACCATTGGAGCATCTCTCTTTAGCCTTCTGGTCCAGAACCATCTGAATTCCCTTAGTGAAGCAGGAATTATAAAGGACTACCTACTCTGACTTGGCAGAGATAGCTATTGACTGTCCTGCATTGTGTGTCCTTTCCTGAACAGTCTTTTTTGTCTGCAGATAAACTAGGGCAATTCTTGCCTAATGATTACCTTGCCAAAACTGGAGCAACTCCATATGGGGGTTATAATGCTCAATATCTTCTTTTAACACTGAAAGGGATGTCAAGGGCAAGCATGTCTCTTAGTCAAAAATCTAATAAAAATTAAATAATTATACATATCATATTCTGTGGATTTCTGATGTTTTCGAAGACTATTTATCTATATAAAGTATATCTGAACTGTTAAACCTTCACTACTCTTAGCTATTTCTATTTGAATAATATTGAAAACACTTTATTATGATTAAATCAGAATTTAATATCAGCATGAGTTTATTATCTGGCCCTTAATGTGCACTACTTAATCATCCTAAATGGTTTGTAATAGAAGCTATTAGAAGGACTGGGTCAACTAAAAGTCATCAAAAAAGATAAGGAAGGACACTTCATATTCATCAAAGGAAAAATCCACCAAGATGAACTCTCAATCCTAAATATCTATGCCCCAAATACAAGGGCACCTACATACGTAAAAGAAACCTTACTAAAGCTCAAAACACACATTGCACCTCACACAATAATAGTAGGAGATTTCAACACCCCACTC
>NW_022651817.1:0-3356 GCF_011064425.1 Rattus rattus
AAGTTACATGTAAAAAAAAAAAAAAACTTCAAGTACTATACATAATTTGTAAGAAGACACTGGGCATTGGAACATTGTCTTGTCCCTGTTTTTTAATGGAATTGCTTTAAGTTTCTCACAATTTACTTTGATGTTGCTTATTTGCTTGCTCTCTATTGCTTTCATTATGTTTAGGTATGTACTCTCTAAGGCTATTAACCTGAATGGGTGTTGGATTTTGTCAAAGGCTTGCTCAGCATCTAATGAGATGATCCTGTGTATTTTTTTCAATTTGTCTATATAGAGGATTTCATTGATAATTTTTTGTATTTTGAACCATCCCTGGTATGAAACCTACTTGATCATGTTGGGTGATGTTTTTGATGTGTTCCTGGTTTAGGTTTGCAAGTATTTTATTCATTAATTTGCATCAGTGTTCATAAAAGTAACCAGCCTGAAACTACTCTCTTTCATTGTCCTGTCATTGTGTCATTCAGGAATCAGGGTGACTGTGATATTTAGAATGAGTCTGGCAGTGTTTTTTCTGTTTCCATTTGGTGAAATATTTGGAAAATATTTCTTCAAAAGTCTTATAGACTTTGTTACAACCCTCTGGCTCTGGGATCTTTTTGGTTTGGACACAGTAAACAAATAAAAAAATTAGAAAGGAAAAGGGAAACATAACAAACATTGAGAGAATTCCAAGAATCACTAGGTCTTATTTCAAAAGTTTGTACTCCAAGGAAACTGGGAAATCCTTATAAAATGGACAATTTTCTAGACAGATACTATTTTCCAAAGTTAAATCATTATCAAGTAAACTATTTAAACAGCCCTTTAACCCCAAAGGAATATAAGCAGTCATTAAAATTTTCCTCAATTATCTCTTTAAACTTTCTTACAAACAATTAGGAATATTTTTTACAGCACAGTGTGAGAGCTTGAAGTTTTAAAAATTATTTTACCAGGACACGAAAATGTATACATTGTGACCCTCATTACATTTTGTCAAATTTCTTATATTGTCTTAATTTCTTCTATAAGGTTTCATAATTTACAAATAGCATGGTTTGTTTTTTTTTGTTTGTTTATCTTGGTCTTAATTTTTTATTCAGTTATTTATTGTGTGAAGATTACTACTATTTCTAAAGTAGAGAATAATCTCAGAATTCCTTGAACTATTCATTTTAAGAAAAGGATTTTCTTAAATATACGATGTTTTCAATATAGACTCCATTTACAAAAGTATATTTGAAATTAATGAGAACTCCAAAATAACATTTTTCGAATGTTAAATACTGCAAACTTTTAGGCAATAATTTAAAGTTTTATTTTCCAGAGATATTGGTAAGAAATGAAATAAAACATGGACCAGTCAAGATGGCAGAAGAAGAGATTGTGAATGGGTTATCCATAATGGACACTGTTATATATATTATTAAGAATATAAGTAGCTGTGCAGATAAAGAGAAGTGAGAGGATATTTTTGAGTTACCTAAGAAATTACAAAATTTTCACATTAGTTTGACATTTGCTCTTCATGTGAGCACAAAGCAAACAATAAGTAGTAGTTGTGAAATGTCTGACTGAGTGCTGAAGGTATGCTTTCATTGTATATACAAAACTGTACAAGAAAGATAGAAAGGGGTGACTGATTCTCAGTATTTAAGGAAATTGTCTCATTATTCTTTGGTAGCTGACTGAACTGAGACTTTAATTATCAAAAGAAAAACTAATTTATAATATTAGATCAGAAAATTCAACAAACACAGAAATAAAACAATGTTGAATATTAAGAAAAAAGAGTCTTATTTGTAGAGTTGCCACACTATACTATTCAAAACATGAAGTTTTCATATTAACAGTTACAGTTTGAGAATAGTGACTATGTTGTAATATAAATAATTTCAATAAATTTTAGAAATAAGAAATTATTTCAGAAGAAATATATGCAATAAGTTAATTACAAAAAACACTCTAGAGTTGTTTTATTATATTCTAGTAACAGAAGAAATTTAGATAAAGGTAGCTAAAAGAATACATTAATAATATCATTAAAAGAAGAATTTTAGTACTTTATGAATCTATTGAAGAATCTAGCAATTACATAATTGCTGAAAAATACAAGAAAAATTAAAATACACTAAAGGAATTCAATAACAGCTTGTTATGTGACAATAAAAGAATTAGTAACATGAGGTATCTTAAAGTAGGATTATGTAATCTGAAAGAGAAAAATTTTAAGAAGAAGAAAAAGTTATTTGAATAACTTTATCTGAATCTCAGATATCTTTTGAAAACTATGAAGCAAATATAATTATCATAATGTAAGAAGACAGTGAGCTTTAAAAAATATGTTAGCAATATGGCCTGAAAAGACCTACATAAGGTATAAAATGCTATACATCATAAAATGTGTGAAGAAAGACATTTATTTATTCCTGAACACATCATATTCAATTTTCACATAAAGATAAAACAAGGAAATTAAAACTGGGAGAAAAAAGGAATCATCATATGTAAATAATAATTCTCAGAATAATAAATGACTTCTCACTCAAAGTCATTAAGGGTAGCATATGACAAGATAGTCAACACATAGTTCTAGATCAAGAAAATTATTCTTTAAAAATGAAGAATAACAACAAGATAGTGAAAAAGGCTTCATAGGTCTTATTACTTCAAGGAAGGCCCTTACTATCTGAAAAAAGTACATGGAATATTTTATTCTGTGAAAGTCCAGAAACCAAGAAAATTTTGTATCTATGATAAGTATGTAAGTACACTCACTATAGCCTATTAACTACACAGCAGTCTTCACAGATCCTATCTCCACACCTCATTCCTGATCAGTGGGCCAAGATCAGAAGAAAGCTTTTTATTGTTTTTATCTCTCTCAATGAGATATAAAAGAGTATCAACATATAGTTAATATTTCAAATACAAGAAGAAATAATAAATTATGGCACAAAAATCAACAATAGATAATGTGACTACATAGGACTCAATGAAGCACAGAAAAATTGGGAAAGTGGTACACCTCAGAGGTCTAAGGTTGCCTGTGAGAACCTGGCTTTGTACAGAGTCCGTTCATGGATATTAGGAGTGGTGGCTTGTTTATGACACAAATTATAGTAACAAAAATGCAAAGTACATTACTGGGGTTAAAACCAAAATCTATTTTTTTTTTTTATTATTAACTTGAGTATTTCTTATATACATTTCGAATGTTATTCCCTTTCCCGGTTTCCGGGCAAACATCCCCCTCCCCCCTCCCCTTCCTTATGGGTGTTCCCCTCCCAACCCTCCCCCCCTTGCTGCCCTCTCCCCAACAGTCTAGTTCACTAGGGGTTCAGTCTTAGCAGGACCCAGGGCTT
>NW_022651818.1:0-3260 GCF_011064425.1 Rattus rattus
TGGCCCATTCACTACAAAGTCTTCAAAGGTAGATATTAACACCATGGTATCTTGTAGATCTGCCCTCCCCTTCCTCACTGACTTCCGATCTATTGTGAGGGTCAGGCCACAGCATGCCCAGAGCAAGACAATGTACAGCTGGGGAGGTGCTGACCACTAACGGTGGTCCAGCATGCCAGCGGCGCTCATACGGGTTTGGATTCCAAAAGTGCAGGGGCGGGCGAGGCAGAATACAAATCTGAAGAAGGGAGAAATTTTTGGTAAAAGAACAATCTTCCGTGAACCGAAGTCTGATCTAGGGACATGGCGCACTATAGGACACCTGTCACTCATTCTTGTGCAGCCTAAAAAATGTAACGTGTAACAAGAGGTGACGGCGAAGCAGCAGGCTTCCCTCTAGCGGGTAATCCTCAGGCACACGCTAAGAGGCTCATCTGAGACTCCCCAGCCTGGGTCACTCACACAGAGTCTAACTTGATGATGTATTTTTTTTGTACTGGCTTGCTTTCTTCTGCTTTTCTTCCTTCAGGTCTTTTATTAAAAATCTCCTTTCTCCTGGAGATATATATTTTAAAAAGCTACTGCACAAAAAGCACTTGTCTCAGCTCTGCTCTCAGACGTGGGAGAAAGACCCGGGGCTGGTGAAGACAGCTTATTGTTTAGAGGGGGAAAAAGGTTCCTCAGACCAACCTAATGTCCTTATCTTTTAGTGTTTGTTTAGGACGCTGTATTTCACATTACCCAAGTTTATTCTGACATATTTTATGAGTCCAAGTTGAATGCTTGACCTGTTGGTTTTCAATGGTGAATTTCAATATAAACATTCAAATGTAATGTCTCCCTGCTTTCCCGAAACTTAATATGTTCTTTTTATGACTGGTTTTGTTGAACCGTTTCTAACCTTAATTAAGATGATTTCTCTGACCTACGAATTATTAGACAACACATTCAAGAATGAGGGTAGTTTTATTAATATTTTAAAATTAGCTTATATGTTTCCTGATAGGGAGCTCTATTATCTATCAATCTATCTACCCATTATCTGTCTATCATTTATCTAGATATATACATGTTTCTGATTTGTTGGGTTTGTTTTAGAAGCTGAAACATGGCTAGTTTAAGAAAAATGTGTTCTTTTTACGTTGTATTGAGAAATCCTTGGTTTTACACACACACACACACACACACACACACACTATTATATATATATATATATATATATATTTATCCTTGAGAAAGGAGAGTGTTGACTCTGTGAAGCCTGTTTTGTGTGGTTTGAATTTGTGTTGTTTGTTGTGTGGTACGCATTCAGGATCATTATCTCCACTCAATAAGCTGTGCCTCTCATTATGGAGAGACCTCTTTTTTTTCCTCATTGCGCTCTTCACCTCTGTGTTTGTTTGAGCTTTTTCTTTTAGGTAGCAAACCCTTCATAGATCATTTTACAGACAACGCTTGCCTTATATCTAATTTTATTTCTATTTATCTAGACTGCCGATTTCTCAGCTTTAACTGGCAATCCTACTTTATTTACATCCACAAAATAACCGCTCTATTTAGATTTATTTATGCCATCTTTTTGTGCTTTGAAAATCCCTTCTCTGCCTGCCTTTTCCGTCTTCTTCTGAATGGATTGATTTTCCTTTGAGCGCATTCTCTCCTATGTTGTTTTAAAAGTCACTTAAGACTGACTTGTCAGATGCCTTAGCATTGCAGATGTGCGTGTTTGAGGTGTAAAGGTCACTACTTTCTTGGCTCACACAGTGCGTGTTGTGACTCCGCGTGCACATGCACACGGCTCTCCTCTGCTGCACTTCAGCCCCCACTTTATGGTTTCCTTTACAGATCAGTGGTCATTCTTTTCTTGTAGTCCGTATCCAGTGTTTTTTAAATCTCTTCTTCTTCTGGGGTCAGCTTCATTTCTCCTGGCATAACCGTGTCATGGTTTCTCTTTCCATCTGGGGTTGTCTCCCTGGTGTTGCTTTGCAGTCCACTGCTCTTCCTCTCACCCTTGTCCCCTAGTTCCTTTGTTCCATCCAGAATTCCTATTACACAGACAATGGACTGTGCTAGATTAACGGCAGGGCTGGAGAGATGGCTCAGTGGTGAAGAGCACTGACTGCTCTTCCAGAGGTCCTGAGTTCAATTCCCAGAAACCACATGGGGGCTCACAATCATCTGTAATGGCGTCCGATGCCCTCTTGTGGTGTCTAAAGACAGTGACAACAGTGTTTTCGCATCCATAAAAAATAAATAAATAAATCTTTACAAAAGGAATAAAAGAGATAACTGGCCAGATGTGGGGACTTATATAATTAGTTAAATACAGTAGACAAAGAGTTGGCCTTGTTTTGGAGGTAGAGTCTAAGACATTTGTAGCTTCTTCATGGGGTTCTCTGAATGCTGTTCTTGGAGACCATGAGGCTCTGTGTAAGGAGTCTGGCTCTCCCATGGTGCTCATGCCTACAGTGGCTGGCAGTACTCACTGAGACGTGCTTTTCAGCTCTCTGCACACTGAAATTGTACTGGACCCTGCAGGTCATGCATGCCACCATGTGAAAAGGATCATCTACCCACGGGCTGCCTGATTTCTGGCCCACAGCCTATTTATTTAGACATAATAAACTAGTTACTGTTTTAAACCACTAGATGTTCAGTGGAGTGCTGTACCACAGTTGATGGCAGTGGCTTATAGGTTCTTACTTGTTTTTTTCAGGACGATTGGCTTTTTATTCATTTTTTTTTCCATCTCTTGCCCAGTGTGGTGAGCAACCTGGCCAGCAGGGCCCCAAAGATCTGCAGAGCGACAACTTCCCAGGGCTAGGATCAGGACTGAGCTTCCTTCTCCACATCCAACTTTTAAAGGCAGGTCCAAGGGTCCTGCTTCTCATGCTTACACACCAACCACTTTAGGATCAGGTTATCTCCCCAGGCGTTGGGAGTTTTAAATTGAGTTCACCTATGTATTAAATTTATTCAGAAATCTATTTAAAATTTAAATGATTTTATTTGGCTTGTGTGCATGAGTGATACGTTTACATATATATTATATATATACAAATAATGTATGTATGTATGTATGTATGTATGCATGCATGTATGTATATTATGTGAGTGCTTGGTGCCCAGAGAAGCCAGAAGAGGGCAGCAGATCCCCTGGAACTAGAATTACAGAGGGTCATGGTCATCATGGGAACGTGAAACTGAACCTGAATTCTCTCCAAGAGCAACCTGTCTTCTAATCTGCTGAGTCATTGTTT
>NW_022651819.1:0-2323 GCF_011064425.1 Rattus rattus
CCCCCCCCCTGCGGGGCCCCCCCCCCTCCTCGGGGGGCAAGGCCCCCCGAACCCCTGACTGCTATATAATTGTTTATTAATAAAGTACTCTTTGCTTGCACCAACTTCCTCTTTTTGAATCACTGGGCGTGGCGGGCATTCGAAAAAGAGGAAGTACTCGGGCGGGAGTTGCCACAGGCACCCAACGGTTCAGTGGGCGGGGATGGGTGGTTCCTCATTATGCAGCATCATCTCCGGGGCGGGGCCAGAAAACTATATAAGCAAGTGTACTTCCGAATGGCTGAGTTTTTGCTGCCAGGCGCCAGAGGAACCGGCCACGTCTCCGCCTCGCGAAGCGAGGCCTACCCAACGGCCGGCCGCCTGGGCGGGTGCCGGAGCATAGCGGTAAGCGATGCGGAGTCAAGGGGCAATTCGGGCAGGCGGCTCTGGTAAGAGGGCATCACTCTTATGGGTACTGTTTTTACAGGCATGGGCACAGACCTAGTATACAGAAAATACCAGCGACCACTGTGTGATTTTGTGGAATTTGAAGACAACTGGCTTAGAATCACTCAACAAGGCCACGATCTGTTCTGTGCCTGCGGAGACTGGCAGGTACACTTTCAATTTGCCTTACAGAGAAAATATAGCTCACAATGGTGTATTACTCACGATACCGGCAGCGGTGGGGTAGTGGAAGATTCCGGCACAAGCGGAGGCGATCATGGTACCGGGGACGTAGACTCAGATCTAGAACTCGCCGCAGCAGCCGCCGCAGTAGAAGTGGACACCGCCGGTCCAGACGACGTCGCCCTACTGTGAGTAACCTATTCGAAGTAAATCCAACATACATGAGAAAATGTACCATCAGAGGAGTAGCTCCGCTACTTATTGTAGGCAGACAAAAATCACCAGCCGAAGACAGTCCAACACCACCAACAGAGCATTCAACAATAGGGAAGCAGTATGAAACAAAAACCTGGAACTTTTGTCCTGAAGCCAGGTTTTATGTAGGAAAAACACACACCTGGTGGCCTTTTGGGGAACGAACCATGCTACTCTGTGGCGGATGGTGCATAGGTACCTTCAGCCTCGACCAACTATACAATGAACACCTATATAACAAAAACAGATGGAGTGTTAGTAACTGTGGATTCGACCTAGCCAAATACAGAGGCACCACACTGTACTTAGAACAACATGAATACATGGATTATATATTTTTCCACGACTCCGAATATGATGATATTTTTAAGTTCAGAGAACATACAGATTTGCATCCTATGATACTACTAACACATCCTCAAACAATTTTAATAAAAAGCAGGCGCAGAGCAGGACCACGAAGAACACGTAAAGTATACATACCAAGACCAGCCTGGTGGCCCTCCGGGTGGTCATCCATGAAAGACATAGCAAAAACGGGACTATTTTGTTACTTTTGTATGGTGGTAGACTTAGACAATCCCTGGTTAGGCAAATATCAAAATCCATGGGATAAAAGCAGAGGAAGATGGTGGGAAGACCAGACCTGGCTAACAGCCTGGAACAACTATGTTCGTAATGATGCAAACACAGTCAGCCCAAGCTTTAGAAGCAAAATGTTTCAAAACCAAGACTTTGCACAGGTTAGAGGAGGACCATTCATGCTAAAATCCTGGAAACTTGAGCATGAAGACTATATTTATCCTCAATTATCGCTATGGTACAAAAGTTACTGGACCTGGGGAGGCAGATCATTGACCATAAAAACTGTATGTGATCCAAGCAAGCCATTTTCTGTTGACTAGATATTGTACTCCAGAAGCGGGGCCATCGCAGATCCAAAAACCGGTCACACCGAAGAAATCCAAAAAAGTGACCTGGATAGATGGGGTTTCATCAAACAAAACAAATGGGAGCACCTTACAAGACCCCTCGAAGGTAATGCCTTCTGTAACCTCTCTGACTGTGCAGGAACTGAGACAAAAATGGAAAAAATTTGCAAAAAAAGAAAAAAATGTAAACAACAAGGTAAAATCACAACCCAAAAAAAAGAGAAAAACCTTTCAAATTACCTCAGACTCCTCGGAAAGCGAATACTGGACGGACAGCTCACAGAACACAAACTTCAACGAAAGCTCCGACGGCTGGGACAGCGAATCAGAGCCGGACTTGTCGCCTGATCCACAATGGGACGACTTCCTATCTAAGCTTCTATCGGGACACAAAACTCCTAAAAAGACTTCTACCCAGGTGTGAACCCGGTGAGGGGGACCTGATATCTGAAACTTACATTCTCAAGCCGCTGACCAAATACTATCGATGCACGCACCGGGATTCACATGGGGGAGGGCCCTGCCCT
>NW_022651820.1:0-3333 GCF_011064425.1 Rattus rattus
CTCATTCCTCTGGGTTTAGATACTCAAGTCGCCTCTGTCTTTCAAGTCTTTTACCTCCTCTTACTACAGAAATATAAGGGGACTATGGATGGAAGTAAGTCCTCAAACCTGTAGAGCTTTAAATATGATTTCATTACACTTAAAGAAAAGATATAATTTGTAAATGGCACCAAATAAAAGCATCTAAAGCTACTCAGGTGGGCCACAGATTTGTTTGTTACCATGGGAAAGATACTTCCATTGATGAGAGAAGAGGCTAATTTCTTTCTCAGCCCAATTATCCTTTGAGTAGAGGAAACCTACTGATTGGTTGGGGTTTATTTTATATCCAGCCACTTTGCTGAAGTTATCAGCTGTAGGAGTTCTCTCATGGATTTTTTGGGTCACTAATGTACACTATCATATCATCCACAAACATGATATCTTCACTTCCTCCTTTCCAATTTATATTGCTTTCATTGATGTTTATTGCCTAATTTCTGTGAATACTATATTGAAAAACTGGGGAGGGGGGGAAGACAGCCTTGTCTTCTCCCTGACTTTAATTTGGGATTGCTCCAAATTAGTCTTCGTTGAGGTTGATGTTGGCTATTGTTTTGCTGTATATTGCTTTTCTATGTTTACTTATGGGCCTTGAATAACTATCTTTACAATGCTTTTTACATGAAGGTATGCTGAATTTTGTCAAGTACTTCCTAATCTAATGAGATGATCGTGTGGTCTTTTTTTTTTAAGTTTGTTTATATAGTAGGTTTTGTTCATGGATTTCTGTATATTGAACCATCCCTGCATTCTTGGGATGAAGCCTTCTTGATCATGGTGAATTATAATTTTGATGTGTTCTTGGATTCTGATTGCACGAATTTCCTTAAGTATTCTTGCATCAATATTCATGAAGGAAATTGGTGTGAAGTTCTCTTTATTTGTTGGGTCTTTGTGTGGTTTAGGTATCAGTGTAACTGTGGCTTCATAGAATGTCTTTGATAGTGTCCATTCTGTTTTCTATTTTATGGAATTGTTTGAGAAGTATTGATATTAGGTCATCTTTGAAGGTCAGATAGAATTCTGCACTAAAACCATTTGGTTCTGGGCATTTTTTGGTTGAGATAATTTCAATGACTGTTTCTATTTCTTTAGGGGTTATGGGATAGCTTATCTGATCCTAATTTAGCTTTGGTACCTGGCATCTGTCTAGAAAATCAACCATTTCATCTAGATTTTTCAGTTTTGTTGAATACAAGCTTTTGTAGTAGGACCTGATAATTTCTTCATGGAGGTACTCATAGCTATGAGTTTTCCTCTTAGCATTGCTTCCGTAGTGTCTCATAAGTTTGGGCATATTGTGCTTTAATTTTCACTAAATTTTTAAAAGTCTTCAATTTCTTTATTTCATCCCTGACCAAATTATCATTGAGTAGAGAGTTGTTCATCTTCTGTATGTATGTGGAATTTCTGCCATTTGTGTTGTTTTTGAAGACCAGCCTTAGTATGTGGGGATCTGATAGGATGTCTGGGGTTATTTCAATCTTCTTATATCTATTGGGGCTTTTTTGTGACCAATTATGTGGTCAATTTGGGAGAAGGTACCATGAAGTGCTGAGAAAAAGGTATATTCTTTTGTTTTAGGATGAAAAATGTTGTAGATATCTGTTAAATCCACTTGGTTCATAACTTCTGTTAGTTTCACTGTGTCTCTGTTTAGTATCTGTTTCCATGATCTGTCCATCAGTGAGTATCAGGTATTGAAGTCCCCCAATATTCTTTATTCTGTGAGGTTCAATGTGTGCTTTAGTAAAGTTTCTTTTATGAATGTGTGTACCTGTTTACAAATCCAGTCAGTTAAATATGTCTTTTCATTGAATTTAGAGACAATGATGTTAGAGATATTAAGAAGGTGATTGCTTTTCTGTTATTTTTTGTTGTTGTTAGATATTGGAATTATATTTGTGTGGTTATCTTCTTTTTGACTTATAGAAAAAAGATTACTTTCTTGCTTTTTCTAGGGTGTAGTTTCCCTCTTTGTGTTGAAGTTTTCCATCTATTATCTTTGTAGTATTGGGTTCTTATTAAGCTATTGTGTAAATTTAGTTTTGTCATAAAAGATCTTGGTGTCTCCATCTATGTTGAGAGTTTTGCTGGGTATAGCAGCCTGGGCTGGCATTTGTGTTCTCTTAGGGTCTCTATGACATCTGCCAAGGATCTTTAACTTTCATAATCTCTGTTGAGAAGTCTAGTGTAATTTGAAAGGTCTGCCTTTATATGTTTGACCTTTTCCCAAATTGATTTAATATTCTTTTTTTGTTTGCATTTGGTGTTTTGATTATTATGTACAGAAGGAGTTTCTTTTCTGGTTCAGCTCCATTTGGGGTTCTGTAGGCTTCAGTATGTTCATGGGCATCTTGCTTTTAGGTAAGGAAATTTTCTTCATAATTTTGTTGAAGATATTTACTGGCCCATTTGTAGATGATATTATAGTTTGCATACATGTCCCCAAAAACTCAACCAGAGAACTCATAAACTTGATAAACAATTTCAGCAAAGTGGTTGAATTTAAAATTAACTCAAACAAACCAGTAGCTTTTCTCTCCTCAAAGGATAAGCAGACTGAGAAATAAATTAGGGAAATGACACCCTTCACAATAGTCACAAATAATATAAAATACCTTCCTGTGACTCTATCCAAGCAAGTGAAAGATCTGTATGACAAAAACTTCAAGTCCCTGAAGAAAGAAATCAAAGGAGATCTCAGAAGATGGAAAACCATCCATGCCCATGGATTGGCAGGACTAGTATAGTAAAAATGGCCATCATGCTAAAAACAATCTACAGATTCAATGCAATTCCCATCAAAATTCCAACTCAATTCTTCACAGAGTTAGAAAGAGCGATTTGCAAATTCATTTGGAATAACAAAAAAACCCAGGATAGTTAAAACTATTCTCAACAATAAAAGAACTAGTGGGGGGAAATCACCGTTCCTGACCTGAAGCTATATTACAGAGCAATAGTTGTAAAAACAGCATGGTATTGGTACAGAGACAGGCAGGTAGATCAGTGGTAGAATTGAAACCCAGAAATGAACCCATACACCTATGGTCACTTGATCTTTGACAAAGCAGCTAAACCCATCCAGAGGGAAAAAAGACAGCATTTTCAACAAATGGTGCTGGTTCTACCTGTGATCAGCATGTAGAAGAATGCAAATTGATCCATTTTTATCTCCTTGTTCAAAGCTCAAGACCAAGAGAATCAAGCGCCTCCACATAAAACTCAAACTAATAGAAGAAAGTGTGGAAGAGCCTTGAACACATGGACACTGGGGAAATTTTCCTG
>NW_022651821.1:0-3308 GCF_011064425.1 Rattus rattus
GCTCGTGCTGGTTTCGATGGGTATAGAGGACTCTTGGGAGTCGGACAGTTCCTTAGTTTCTCAGAGACCTGGGATCTGTCCCTGAGGTTTAGTGACCCGCAGGGGAGTGCTGTGGCGGATCTCGGTGGCGTCCCTCACTCTGCTCCGAGCTCTGACAGCTCTGAATCCCGCGCTCGCCGCGACTCTTCACAAAGGGACTATGGGTGGGCCCCATGCACCAACAGGCGGGCGCTGGAAGCTTGGAATCAGACCTTGTGGTTCTCCAAAACCCCCGACCCCTACCCTTACTGTCCTTAACCTGGTTGACTCCGAAGGCAAACTATATATGAAACAGAAACACACACATAGGAGTTTATGGAGGTGACATTTAACGCTGTAGAGGTAGATAAACAAAACACAGCCTCCCCATCTCCCTGAGTAAAGTTAATTGACTACGATAGGAGCATGCCTTGGGAGTACTCGGAAATTAAGGACGGCCAAGGTTTGGCTAGAGAGGTAAGGAAACTGAAAGCAGACATAGTGTGATGGAAGCTGGGAGAAAAGACTGTAACCGAGCTAGTACGTGTTCTTCAGGAATTTGTTTTCTGCCCGGAATCTCCACAGCCCCAGGCTTTTCAACTAGGATGGGAAGAGGCGATTCTGTTATCTGGGCCAGACCGGCAATTACAGTAGCAACCCAGGAGATGAGTTAATAGTATTATCTGGAGGGAAGAGAACTAACTTCCTTAAGTTAGAACTAGAAAAAATATAGGTACACAGCCTTAAAAAAATATCCATGGAACACAGAATGAATTCAATACTTAAGTTTCCTTTTATCAAATTGTCAATTTCTTAAAACGTGTTAAAATTTATTTGTGAGTGGTGAAAAGACCGAAGCAGGTAAAGAAAGGTGCTTGCTGCCAAGCCGGAGGACCCGAGTTCGATTCTACAACCCACAAGGTAGAAGGAGGAACAACAGCAACAACAAAAAAACAATTTTTGCTAGTTGAAATCTGACCTCCTCATGCTTGTTATGCCTTCAATAAACAAATAACTAGGGCTGGAGAGATGGCTCAGCGGTTAAGAGCACTCACTGCTCTTCCAGAGGTCTTGAGTTCAAATCCCAACAGCCACATGGTGGCTCACAACCATCTGTAATGGGATCCGATGCCCTCTTCTGGTGTGTATGAAGACAGCTACAGTGGACTTATGTAGAATAAATAAATAAATCTTTAAAAACATTAAAAAAATAACTAAATGTGACGGCACATTTTAAAATTAGTTGTGACAGCAAACAGCACCCACATCTGGATAGCACCCACATCTGGATAGTACCCACATCTGGATTCCACAGGAGAAAAGAAAGCCAGTGTTTGTCCTATCGCCATGTTTTGCTCCCCATTCCTCTAACTTTGCTGCCTTCACATAGTAACCTTTCTACTTTCATGTTACGCACGCACACACACACACACACACACACACACACACACACACACACACACTTATAAGTATAAGAAAATCAACGGGATCATTTATCTTCCAGAGTACCTTGTTGGATCAGCAGCACTGTGGGGAGTCTTGCTGCTGACCTAACTTGGTACTTTGCAAGAGCAACATAAATGTTAAACAGTAAGTGTGCAGCATAAGAATTGTTTCAGTCACACTGGATATGGGAGTAAACCACTGGCAGTTACATGGGCAGAGCTCAGGGAGGTTGCCGAGTGTCCCCATAGCACAGAGGATAACTTAATTGTTTTTTTAGTGGGCTGGGGGAGAGGAAAGCCAGACAAGCCAGGTATCTCAGCACCTGGGTCGCTATGGGTTCTAGATCAGCCTTGGCTAAGATTGAGATATTGTCTTAAAAACAGGAAGGGAAGGGTCCTCTGGGAAACGGTTTGCTCCTGGAGCTTGCCCTCTTCCTGCGGAATGACACCTGAGGTGAACCTTGGCCTCCACACTCGATGCACAGGTACACAAGTGCACACAGACATACATTTTTGCACACATACGCAAAAGCAAAAATGCCCAAATAAAAATCGGTGGTGGATGGAGCCTTGTTACTGTGTTTCCTATTTCTGCAGCCTTTGGACAGCCTAGTTTGGGACTCCAGAGCCTCCATAATGATGAGAGCCAGTTCCTACAGGTTCACTCACCACATCTCCCTCACCGATGCGGATTCTGTTATGGTGTTGAAACCCCAACTAGCACAGCTACCTCAGAGTAGCTGTGGGGACAGCGTGAATGTAGCAGAGGCTGCTCAGGGCAGAACTGCAAAGCGTCCATCCATGACAGGAAGAATGGTCAGTCAGTCAGATCTCTGAGGCGTGTCTATGGGAGATCTGTGTGAGCATTGCCAAGCCAGATGTTTAAAATCATTGGAGCCAGATGTGGTGGTGCCCACCTGGAAGGCCACCAGGATCAGACTTCCTAGCAAGAGGATCAGTCTATTTAGCAAGGTGCTGGTGGTACAGTTCTGTGGTTAGGACACATACTGCTCTTGCAGAAGACCTGAGCTCGGTACCTAGAGTGAAAATCAAGTGTCTCACAAATACTTATAACTCTAGCTCCAGGGGTATCCAGTGCCTCTGGCTTTTGTGGGCCTCTGCACACACAAGTACATACCTCTAGACACATACACACTTTTAGATAAAATACATATTTTTTTTTAAAAAAATCTTCAAATTGCTCCAGAGCTTAAGAAGCAGAGGCAGGGGGATCTCTGTGAGTTCAAGGCCAGCCTGGGCTATACACTGAGACCCTGTCTCAAACAAACATATATCCCTGGATAAAATAAAACTTTCAAAACATCTGCATGAGATCCATTTAGAGCGGGGCTCTCAGTTTCCACATTGCCGGCTTCTGGGTCAGATCACTTTTTGTCGTGGGTTGTCCTCTGTGCTATGGGGACACTCGGCAGCCTCCCTGAGCTCTGCCCATGTAACTGCCAGTGGTTTATTCCCATATCCAGTGTGACTGAAAAAAATAAGAAGTCTCAAGCCTTCAGATAGTGACAACTGCTGCTGAGGGACAGTGTAGTAGAACCACTTTAAGCTTATTCCTGACTAGCTTAATAGACTATGGCTATTTTATTTGGCTTTGATAATTACTGGGGTCGGGGCTTAACCCCTAACCTACTCTTCCAACTGCAGGCCTGGCTGCCTCCCCAGCGGTGTACCCCAGATACTTGCTGTTTCTCCTGGCCAAGTGCTCATGGTTCCGTTCCCCTCATGACCACTTCTTCTCTCCTCCTGTTCTTCCTTCTTCTCCCCTGGTCTCTCCTCCTCCAATCAGGTCACTCCAAACCCACCTACCTCTAATCTCCTCCAGTA
>NW_022651822.1:0-3343 GCF_011064425.1 Rattus rattus
CCTCTCCCACGGGAGCCCAGAGGCCTTATACAGTTTCCTCTTGGGCCAGGGATGTGGGCAGGGGTGGGCAGTGTTGGTGGTCTCTTCTGCTCTGCAGCCTCAGGAGTGCCCACCTGACCAGGCGGTAAGGTATCTCTCCCACGGGTTCTGGGAGCAGAGAGCTGCTGCGGGCCGGGATCCGCGGGTGTGGGACTTCCTAATTTTGCATTTATATTCATAAGGGAAATTGGTCTGAAGTTTTCTTTCTTTGTTCCGTCTTTGTTTAGTTTAGCTATAAGCATAATTGTGGCTTCATAGAAGGAGTTGGGTGGTCTTCCATCAGTTTTTATTTGGTGGAATAGTTTAGACAGAATTGTTATTAGGTCTTCCATGAAGGGCTGAGAGAATTCTGCATTAAACTCAACTGATCCTGAGCTTCTTTTTGTTGGGAGACTTTTAATGACTATTTCTATCTCTTTAGGAGTTATGAGAATCTTTAGATGATTTATCTGATTCTGATTTACTTTGTAACTGGTTTCTCTCTAGAAAATTGTGCATTTCATCCAGATTTTCCAGTTTTGTTGAGTATAGGATTTTCTAGTAGGATCTGATGATTTTTTAAATTTCCTCATTTTTTGTTGTTATGTCTCCCTATTCTCTTCTGATTTCATTAATTTGGAAACTCTGTGTCTTCCTCTTAATCTGGCCAAGGGTTTATCTATCTTGTCGATTTTCACAAAGAACCCGCTCCTGCTTTTGCTGATTTTTTGCATAGTCCTTTTTGTTTCTGCTTGCTTTATTTCAGCCCTGAGTTTGATTATTTCCTGCTATATACTCTTTTTGGGTGTATTTGCTTTTTTTGTCCAAAGCTTTTAGGTGTGCTGTCAAGCTGATAGAGTATGTTCTGTCCAGTTTCTTTTTGGAGGCACTCAGAGCTATGAGATTTCCTCTTAAAATTGCTTCAATTGTGTCATATAAACTAGGGTATGTTGTGCCTTTATTTTCATTAAATTCTAAAAATGTCTTTAATGTATTTCTTTATTTCTTCCTTGACCAAGTTATCATTGTGTAGAGCATTGTTCAGGCTCCATGTATGTGTATGCTTTCTATTGTTTTTGTTGTTATTGAAAACCAGACTTAGTCCTTGGTGATTCGATAGGATGCAATATTCTTGTAGCTGTTGAGATCTGTTTTGTAACAGATTGTATGGTCAATTTTGGAGAAGGTATCATGTGGTGCTGAGAAGAAAGTATATTCTTTTGTTTCAGGATGAAATCTTATATAGATATCTGTTAAATCCATTTAGTTCATAACTTCTGTCAGTTTCTCTATGTCTCTGTTTGATTTCTGTTTCCATGACCTGTCCATTGATGAGAGTGGGGTGCTGAAATCTTCTACTATTATTGTGTGAGGTGCAATGTGTTCCTTGTGTGTTAATAAGTTTTCTTTTATGAACGTAGGTGTCCTTGCATTTGGAGCATAGATATTCAGATTTAAGAGTTCAACTTGGTGGATTTTTCCTTTGATGAGAATGAAGAGCCTTTCCTTATCTTTTTTGATAACTTTTGGTTGAAAGATGATTTTATTCGATATTAGAATCGCTAATTAGAATCCAACTTGTTTCTTGGTATCATGTGCTTGGAAAATTGTTTTCCAGCCTTTTTCTCTTAGGTAGTGTCTATCTTTGTCTCTGAGGTATGTTTCCTGTATGTAGCAAAATGCTGGATCTTCTTTACATATCAGTCTGCCAGTCTGCTAGTATGGATCAAGAGAGGTGAGATGCCCACAGGGCCAGGAAAATAAATGGAAATATGCAGTTATCTAGGGTAAGAGCTATTGGCAACCCCTAAAATGTCCCATGACCTGGGATGTAAGAAGTTCCCAGAACTCAAAGTGGGTAGACTTAGCCTAGATGTCCAACAGAGGGGAGATGGAATTTGTAGAGACAACTTTCATAAGTTGCACAGGGCCCCCAGTACATGGATGTGAACACCAGCCCACCTTCAAATTTTTTGACCCAGGTTTGTGCCTGTCTAATAAAAATGCAGGAATGAAAAAGGACTAAAGACTGAAGAAATGGCCATCCAGTAGCCAGCCTATCCTTGGATCCATTTCATGGGTGGGCACCAACCCCTGACATTATTACTGATGTTATGTTGTGCTTGTAGACAGGAGGCCAACATGCCTGTCATTTGAGACACTCTACCAGCAGCTGACTGATGCAGATACTCACAGCATTGGACAGAGGTCAGGAACCCCTATGAAGAGTTAGGGGAAAGACTGAAGGAGCTGAAAGGGATGGAAAACCCATATGAAGACCAACATTGTCAACTAATCTCTACAGCTGACAGCTCTGGGAGACTAAGCCACCAACCAAAAAGTATACAAGGGCTGGTCGGTAGTCGCTGGCACATATGTAGCCAAAGACTGCCTTGTCTCATCTTAGTGGGATGAGTCTTATCCTGTAGAGACATAATGCCCTATTGAAAGGTGATGCTGGGGGTCAGTTAGCAATCTGTCAGAGGTGAATTGAAGAGGAGGTGGAATGAAGAACTCTGGAAGAGGAGAGCAGGAGAGGTAGCAACATTTGGGATATAATTAAATGAAATAATTTATTAAATTAAACAAACTGTGACTTAAATCTTTTTGGAATATTATCCTCACAATAGTCACTTTGAATCTGCAGACTTGTCACTTTTCACAGTTGTCTGTGATTTGAGTCTTATGCTATCAGTTTCTCATAACAGCATTACCAACTGAAAGTAAGGGATAAGGTCAAAAGGGCTTCTCTGATTTCATTTTGCTATCCAAGAAAGATATGAACTATTTTTGAAGGCTCGTAGCAATATTGTCTTGGCTATCATTATTGGAAATTTTTATCACATAACCACTTACAGCTTCTAAAAGAAATGGGAAATTTGTTTTGAGCACTCTTTGAGTCTGGGCACATGAGATGTCAGAATTTTATCAGAAAGCAAAAACAATGAACAGCATCTCTTAGAAATGCTTGTGATTACAAATGACATTTTTCTGACCCAGTAATTTCTGTCAAACCTATTTTTTCACCAACATTCACATTGTGATGTATCAAATAGTATTCAATCAATACTGGCATTGTTATATTGCTGAATGGCTGAATTATGGACAATACCTTTTCTTTGATCTCCAACCAGTTCTTGAATCCCTTTGGAGTATTTATCAGGTTTGTAATATCATTTTAAAATTAGTGTTTTGAAATTTTTACAAATAATCCCTACTTAGAGTATATGCATGTTTTTTGGTGTGTGTGTGTGTGTGTGTGTGTGTGTGTGTGTGAGAGAGAGAGAGAGAGAGAGAGAGAGAGAGAGAGAGAGAGAGAGAGAGA
>NW_022651823.1:0-3318 GCF_011064425.1 Rattus rattus
CAACAATAAAGTTCTCTAAAACCAAGAAAACAAAATAAAATAACATTAAAAAAAGGAAAAAGCTCAAAAAAGAAAAAAAGCAAAAGCAACCCACCAAACTATAGGCAAATAAAAGCCCACAAAACCACTGTGGAGGCCACTGCTTGTTGGTCAGCTACTCCTGAACAGGAGGCTGCTTTGGAGTGGCTGGTGTACTTGGTGTCACTCACTGGAGACAACTGAACTTCCTTCTTCTGGCAGGTAGATAAGTTCAGTTGTTAATCTTTGCCCTAATAGCTAGCTTTTCTTTCTTTCATTCATTCATTCATTCATTCATTCATTCATTCATTCATTCATTTTGTTTTAAAAAAAATGTACACAATAACATATAAGATAAAACAAAACCATCATGATGAAATTGAACAAGACCAACAGGAGGAAGAATGGCCGAAAAGAAGGCACCAGAATCAGAGACCCTTTTGTTCCCATACTCAGGGATTCCATGAAACTAGAAGCTACAATAGAAGCATCGAGGACCAGGTACAGACCTATGCAGGACCTGGGCATGCTGCTGCAGTCTCTGTGTGTTCATACGAGCCTTGCTTGGGTCTTTCAGGGGCCTTGTTTTTTGTTTGTTTGTTTTTCAGGTAGTGTGTGTGTGTGTGTGTGTGTGTGTGTGTGTGTTCCTTCTTCATCCCTTCTTGCTTTTGCCTTCTTTCTACTTCTTCCTTTTTGGGGTTCCCTGATCTGGGGATGGGGTTGGTGGAGACATTCCATTTAGGACTGAATCTTCCAAGGTCTCTCACTGTCTGTGTGATGTCTGGCTGTGGGTCTCTGTGACTGCTCCTGTCTGCTGCAGGAGGAAGCTTCTCTGATTGTGGCCGAATGGCTGAATGAGTGTAGATGAATTAGTTGTTCTTCTTAAGGTACTTTTTAAAACAGTACTTCTTTGAAGTTCTTTATTTACTTTACAAATATGTAGGTATTCACTGGATTTTTTTTTTCTATTACTGATTTCTGTTTTAATTCTGTTGTGGTTCGAAAACATCTGTGTGATGTGTGTGACTTGAATTCTTTCAGCTTTATTAAGGCTTGTCTCATAGTTCAGAGTACAACACACCTTTCTGCTATGAGTTTGGAGCTGAAGTGCCTATGCTGAAAGGTTTGATCCTGCACTTGTGGTTTTACTAAGGGTGGTGAAATCTTACCTGTTCATCCTATCTATCTATCTATCTATCTATCTATCTATCTATCTATCTATCTATCTATCTATCTATCATTCTCTCTCTCTCCTGTTCTCTCTCTCTCTCTCTCTCTCCTCTCTATCCTTCACCTCGCTCTGTCTCTTCCTCATTCCCAGTCCCAAGCTGTGGGTTAAGGCTCCATAAACCATGAGCAGCAATAGCCCTATAATCCTATCCTTTAAATTGCTTGTCTCACATTTTTATCACCTTAATGGAAAGCTCTTATGCTTAGTAAGGGCTCAGTGTGTCTTTGAAACAAGTAGCTCATTTGCATTTGAAACAGAACGAAGCTGCAAAGTACTAGAGGAGGGACTTACCATGTGCATGTGGCATGGCGTCTTCCCTGGGAGTATATGACTCAGCTCGGAAGGTCACAGGCATTTCAGCTACTTTGATTTCTTACTGAGCATTTCATTTGCTTGCTTGCTAAGTTACTGGTGAAAAGGTGTTGACATCTGTAACATGACTAGGCATTTTTCTAAAATCAGTTTTTGCTGTGTGACTTTTGAATTCTTCTATTACTTGCATACATGTTCTTGGTTGATGGCATGCTCTGTTATAAAGTGATGTTCTTTATCCTAAATAGCATTCTTTGCTCTTAAATGTCCTTTCTCTGGAATTACCTTCATTGAATCCTCTGTTTATCTTTTAGCATGCCTTCTTCCCTATCTGTTCTTCATATTTAAAATTCGTATTTGCTGCACGATATCTCAATCTCATTTTTTAATCTGCCTCTAATTGAGGAAATTTGGACTGTTTAACTATTGATTTAGTTTCCTTCTCCTCCTCTTCTCCTTCTCCTCTCTCTTCCCTTCTCTCTCTCCTCCCCTCTCCTTCCCCCTCCCTCCCTCTCCCTCCCTCTTCTTCTTTCTCTCCCTCTCCCTCTCCTTCTTTCCCTCTCTTTCCAGATGTTATGTAGCCCAAGTGGCACCCTTAGGGCCACATGACACTTCGGGTTTCTTTTTCTCAGCGGTTCTACTCTGGCCCCAAGTACACTCAGACCCAGGTGGTCTGCAAGTCGTTCCATGGTTAGTATCTCTTCCAGAAACTTTCTACTAGCTGCAAACTTTCTGGTTCCAGCTACCCAGTAAAATCATGGCTCTAGAAGTCCAGCATGGGCTGGCCTATTACAGCTCCCTGCCACAGACTCTGCTCACACTCCCAACAACTGCCTCCTGGTAGTTAAGGTATAAACTCCCAAATACTCAGTGAAATCAGGACTCAATAAACTGTAATTTATCAGATTTATATATTAAATTCTCAATCCACAATACATCCACCCACACAATAAACACAACCGATTGATAAAGATGTAAACCACCCACCTAGATAAGATAAATTGGCCTATAGGAATCCATCCCTTAAGAAATACTCACACCAACCTGTATCTACGTAGAGACGTATGGTGATGGATCGTTTATGTCTGCCTCCATATTGCCTCTCTTTTCCTTTCTGCCTCTCCCCTTCCTTCTAAAACTTTGTTCCTGACTCTTTTCCTTCTTATCCAATGACAGGCCTGGTTTTATCGTGTGTCTGCCTTCACCTGGTTAGCGACATCCACCTACAGTTAACTGGAACAAGAAATACACATGACATGAAAGTCACCATCTTCAATTAATGGTGCTGGAAAAACTGAATGATAACATGTAAAACAGCCCAAACATATCCATACTTATTACCCTGCACAAAACTTAGCTCCAAATGTAACAAAAACCTCAACATAAAACCTGAACACTGAATCTGACAGAAAAAAAAAGCAGGGAATAGCCTTGAACTTGTTGACACAAGAAATGGCTTTCTGAACAGAGTACCATTATAGCCAGTAATAAGAGCAATAATTAATAAATGGAGCCTTATGAAACCAACAAGCTTCTATAAAGCAAAGGATGCTGTCAGTCAGACAAAGCAATAGCCTACAGAATAAGATTTTTTTCTTTTAGCAACACCACATCAAATAGAGGGATATATATATATACACACACACACACACACATATATATATATGACACTCAAGGAACTAGAAAACAAATAACTCATGAAAAAAAACCCAATTTAAACTGAGGTGCAGATCTAAACAGAGAATTCTCAAAAGAGG